>NC_036838.1:44342734-44374183 GCF_002910315.2 Salvelinus sp. IW2-2015
GTGTGTGCGTGCATGCGTGCACACAAGTACTGTAGAGCTGCAATGCTGCTATTATTGCCATCAATTATCTGACAGAAGAAGCTGATGGTATTAGGGTCCAGTTTGCTCCGTTCTAAATTCAAAAACACATATTGTACTATGGGCTCTACAGTGGGGTCCAGAATTATTGGATCCCTTGATAAAGATGAGCAGGTTTTTGGCTAAAATATCCTGATACTTGGTAACGCTCATGATGCCGTTGACCTTAACAAGGACCCCAGGACCAGTGGAAGGAAAATAGCCCCATAACATCAAAGATCCACCACCATATTTTACAGTAGGGATGAGTTATTCTACGTATGCATTGGGGTATTGAAAACAGGGGATCCAATCATTTTGATCCCTATCTTTTAGTGATTTTATTATTACTTCTTAATTAAAATGTCTTTCTCTGAGCAATTATATTAGTTTAAAATAATATCATTTTTCCCTGAAAAATTGCATACAATTATTTATTTTATACTTTTTTTGCTCATCTTCATCAAGCCATCCAATAATTTTGGACTCCATAGTATATTAGGAGACCACAGAACTGTTTACGCCTCAAATAGATCAAAGGAGGCTATGCACCCTGCTTTATGTAAGGATTACAGAAGCGTGGAAAATGCAACTGGAATAATATTGACGATGTTGATATTGTGAGAAAATGGATTTTGGCAGGCACAGAATGTGTTCCCCTACAGCATTTATCTCCACAGCTTTCATGTAAACACACACACTCCAGAAGAAGGGAGCTTCACCTTCACACGATAGACCGTGGGGAATGAGAGAGGGCGTGCGTGCGTGCGTGTTTGTGTGTGTATGTGCGTGCGTGTGTGTGCAGGTGTGTGTGTCTTGCTACATTGAGGCATTGCATTCAACTTGTCATCTTAAACAATAAGGAGGAAATATATTTCATTCTTGCCAGGCTGAAATGTACACACACAAACCCTGTAATCCTACAGTGAAGGACCGCACTTCACACACGTCCCACAACACGCACTTGATTTAGTGATGATACTGATTCTTTGACGCACAGTTGATGATGATGGAGTGTGTGTCGCTGTGGTTCTTTATCATATTAGAGAGAGATGATCCCATCTGAAATACACACACACAGATCCTGGTGATGATGATGTAGCTGTGTGGTTGTGTATCGTGTTTGAGGAAGCTGGTTCTTCCCGTAACATATTAGGATATGCTGAAGGCTCTCTCTTCCCTGATTAAAGACCCTGATCTCTGAGTAGGACACACGCTACATCCTTAATCCCTCCCACCGGATGTGTGTGTGTTTGTGTGTGTGTGTATGTGTGTGCGTCCGTGTGTAGCACATGGAGATATGTAAAATGTACTCCTCAGTCATAAATGTCCATGTTTGCGCCGCCTCATTAGCTAGCTTGTGGCGCAATCGGTAGAGGCGCTTGAGGGAGGACGATCACGTGTGTTTGTGAAGCAGAGGTCCCGGGTTTGAGACAGGTATGTGCCGAATCGGGAGGAAGTGGTATTCGCTAAGCAAGCAGTGTGACGTCCTTTACACGTGCGTGCGTGCATGTGTGAGTGAGCTTTGCCTGCTGCATATCACCATGACAACCGGCCTGATGGAGAGGACCATGTTGGTTGTGCTATATGTGCGTGTGTGTTTATGAAAGAGAGAGAGATAGAAAGGGGGGATCTAACAAGCTATCTGTACATCCTTCCAGTCTTGAGTGGGCTATTTATACTGATTATGTTAACAGCAGGCTAACTAAGCTACAGTACTAGGCCTCTATCTGTCTGGATCAGTGTGTCTGTGCCTGAGAGCAGAGTGGATGACTTACAGCCCATATTGACACTGCTCAGCCCTGGAAGGTCCATGTACGGTCCAGGGTGTCTTTATGCAGCTCTATGGGAATAAATAAGCTGTAAATTATCTATAACCAATGTATTACCTTTGACCTAATTAAATATATTTTTGTAGTACTAGTAGTTTATTTCATTTGTACATGTAGGCCGTACTTGGCAGCTAAAAGCTGAACTGCAGTACACAACACATACAAGTAAACAAAAAAATAATAGAACATTGCTTGAAACGTAAAACAAACAAGTATCAAGTTTCTAGCTTCAGAGGGTGCCTGCGTTTGGTGAAGGCATCTACCGGTATTCTGCTGGCAGCCGACTTGGATGGCAGCTGAGTTGGATGGTAGGGACAGTGTTGGTATTGATGGTGGTGATGGAGTTAGCTCGCTGGAGTTGTTCTCAGACAAGACATTGTTCTCGTCATTCCTCAGCTCTCTCGTACCTACTGGACGACTCCTCCACCATCGATGTGTAGCACCCACTTGGGTGATGCTTCTTATACTGCCGATTTGGCCGCTAAAAGCTCACCACACATCAGTCCAATGTATGAAGTCACCCTCAACCAGTGCAGGGCGGTGTATTATTCAAGGATTCAGAGAAACACCACAGAGGAGAGAGGAGTCAGAGAGCAGAACACATTCCCATTTATATGTTCTGTGGCTCTGCAGACAGTCATTAAGGATGCAATTTGGAGATCCAAGCTATTCCTTGAGAGAAGTTGAAGTTTTACAGATGGATACCTAACTCTTTAATTCTCTCTCCCTGTCTTTCTCTCGTTCTCTCTCCCTGTCTTTCTCTCGTTCTCTCTCCCTGTCTTTCTCTCGTTCTCTCTCCCTGTCTTTCTCTCNCTTTCTCTCGTTCTCTCTCCCTGTCTTTCTCTCGTTCTCTCTCCCTGTCTTTCTCTCGTTCTCTCTCCCTGTCTTTCTCTCGTTCTCTCTCCCTGCCTTTCTCTCATTCTCTCTCCCTGTCTTTCTCTCATTCTCTCTCCCTGTCTTTCTCTCATTCTCTCTCCCTGTCTTTTGCTCATTCTCTCTCCCTGTCTTTCTCTCTTTCTCCCTAATAGATGCAGATCTACATGTATAACTCGGATGACTTTGACAGCCTCAGTGCTGCAATACGTCAGAAGAGGATCATTGCAGTGATGTCGGTCTTCTTTCAGGTGAGAACATTTGTCTCGTATTTCTGGCTTTTCACTCATAGGGTTTTGATGACCCTATAGCAATCTATATGGCCCATGGAACAACACAATGACTCACTCTAAATCAATGCACATATCAGAAGTGAAACACAACATTACTGTTTTACCATCACTGCTGGGGAAGAAACACATTAATAAGCTTGGAAAATAAATGTGTTTCTTGTGTTGTCCGTGAGTACTGTGTTTATCTGTGCGACTGACTTGGGTCTGTATTGTCTTAAGTGGAGATATAAGTGTTGGTTGGCCTGAGTGTGTGGGTCTGTTGAGCTAGCAGTGGGCGGGGTCATTGTCAACTCCATCACTCTGAATTGGCAGGATTAAAAGTTCATTTGATGCCATCGATTGCGTAAGTGGGCTTTTACTTGGCCCATTACCTTTCCTTTAATACTCCCTTACACACACCGAGAGACATACACACTCACCAACACATGCACACCAACGTTTGCATGGTTCTCCAGTCCTCTAAGGTCCAGATTGGGCATTCTTTACTTGCGTCCACTGAATTACAATGACTGTCTTCCTGCTCTCCCTCTCTCCCTTGCTCCATCTCTCTCTCAACCTCTCCCTTTGTCTCTCTCGCTCACCCTCTCTCCCCCTGTCTCTCCTACCAAGCACTGCAACACCACCCCACACACACACATTATTTTACCATGAAGAATCAGATAATGCACATCTCTACACCTCAGAGGTTGAATTGGAGCTGTGCCCTCAATAATTAGGCAGAGATGTATGTATGGGTCTCCAGAGATTCCACCTATGCATTTGTTCTAATACAAATATTAGTATTTGTGGGTGCGCTCTTAATAATATTTTTTTTCTATCTTTGATCTCCTCAAACTCAAACACTTGCTCCTCTCTCAAACAGTAACCTGCACCTGTGTGGGTGGGTGTGTGTCTGCATGTGTAAACATGTGGAATACAGAGCACAGGGAAATGGAAAGACTTAATGTCACACACACAGCTTCAGAACACTTTCCCTAAACCCCTGAAGATAGCAGACAAAACGTTGTCTTCTATAGAGGAGTGTGTGTACCCCTGAACGAGATCACACAGTAATAAACACGTGCAACCACACACACACACACACACACTCAGTGAACCACCAAACTGATTGTCAGAGAGCCAGTATCTGGCAGGCCTGGAGAGTGGATGTATCCCTTGGGGGTGGTTATCGTGAAGAGGTATCCTGTTAAAAAGTGAGGCATTCCTCTATGGTGATAACCGTAAAGCTCCTCTCCTCTGTCTGCCAAGTTACACATCCCCATCAGGCCGCTTAAAAAACAACAACTAACTAATAGCAACCTCGCCTGATTACAGAGAATAAATCAGCTCATAAAATGACTACAGCAATTTACCAATCAAGTGACCTCTTCAAGGAGTGTCATATTCATGTGTGTGTACTGTATATATGCTGAGTGTACAAAACATGATGAACTTTCAATGACATAGACTGAGCAGGTGAATCCAGGTGAATGTTATGATCCCTTATTGATGTCACTCATTAAATCCACTTCAGGCAGTGTAGATCACCACCTTCCGGAGTCAATCACCACCTTCCGGAGACACCTGAAACCCCACCTCTTTAAGGAATACCTAGGATAGGATGAAGTAATCCTTCTAACCCCCCCCCCTTAAAAGAGTTAGATGCACTATTGTAAAGTGGTTGTTCCACTGGATATCATAAGGTGAATGCACCAATTTGTAAGTCGCTCTGGATAAGAGCGTCTGCTAAATGACTTAAATGTAAATGTAAATGTAGATGAAGGGGAGGAGACAGGTTACAGAAGTAATTTTAAGTCTCGAGATAATTGAGACATGGATTGTGTATGTGTGTCATACAGAGGGTGAATGGGCAAGACAAAAGATTGAAGTGCCTTTGTATGGAGTTTGGTAGTAGGTGCCAGGTGCACTGGTTAAGAACTGCAAGTCTGCTGTGTTTTTCACGCTCAACAGTTTCCCGTGTGTATCAAGAATGGTTCTCCACCCAATGGACATCCAGCCAACTTGGCACAATTGTGGGATGCTTTGGAGTCAACATGGGCCAACATCCCTGTGGAACGCTTTCGACACCTTGTAAAGTCCACACCCCGACGAATTGAGGCTGTTCTGAGGTTAAAAGGGGATGCAACTCAATATTAGGAAGGTGTTCCACTCAGTGTACATCTGTGTGTGTGTCTCAGTCAGCGTGTGTGTGTTTGGTATTTGGTATTTTATTAGGATCCCCCATTAGCTGTTGCAGCAGATCTTCTTCCTGGGGTCCACACAAAGCATGAAAAATGACATAATACAGAACATTAATAGACAAGGACAGCTCAAGGACAGAACTACATCAATTTAAAAAAGGCACACATAGCCTACATATCAATACATACACACAAACTATCTAGGTCAAATAGGAAGGAGGAGTTGATCCGTGAGGTGTTGTGTGTGTGTGTGTGTGTGTGTGTGTGGTGATTAGATTGCTCTCCTCTCACTGTGTTATGTATTAATTAAATGATGTATGTTGCCATACAGGACAAATTGTCCCTATCGTCTCGTGTGAGCTCAGGGCTGCGGCTTCCATTGCTTTTGCGGCCCACTCTCGTGCTGTGCCCAGCCCCCTGATTGAAATAGATTTTAGTAGAAACGTCTATCATTAGAGTTTTATTGGCTTATTTACAGTCCACATGCTCAGTGATTCACCATACAGTCATTCAGATAAACACACGTGTGAGTAGAGCAGACCAGACCCAGCATCGCTCACAGAGGCTTACTACTCACTGGAGTTACTATGGTAACAGGACGTTTACTTCTGATCAACTCAGCCAAGGTGTACAGTACATTAAGGAGAGGCAGTCTTACATGTGATGCAGCCATAGAAAATGTGTTGATGGAGGAGTTTTTTGTCTTCTATTTAGGTGACTCTCCATTTCTCACTAAATCAATTACCTCCAAATGAAGTTAATTACACTATTTGCCAACAGTGCTAAACCCTACAGTGCTGCTTCCAATTCAGCAGAGTACTTGCTACTGGAGGAGAAATTAGTTCCAGCTTTTAACAGAGAAACAAAATTAATTCAATGTAATTTGCTGTAGTTGCATTTAGCCATTTCTTAGTTAAGTGGTAAATTGAGGAGGAGGTGAGGCCTGGTACTGTAGTGTACAGGTAGATTATGCTTTGGCACTCGAGCCAGGGTTGTTGTTGATGAAGCGGGATGGCCTAGCCACTTAGTCTCTGCTTCCTCTCTGTGACACCAGTCGCCCTAGTTACAGAGGGACATTTCTCAGCTTAAAGAATGGACTGCCACCGACGTCACTGTCCTCAGAAACAAGATGGAGCTCTTTACATTTATATCGGCGCAGATTAAGTTTCTGTTACTTCATTAGGTGTGACTTCTCCCTCTTAATTGATCATAGGTGCTATTTTTACATGTATAGATATGATAAAGGTCCAAACGCAATAAGCACACTTGCGAGAAAGTGACACAGCTATTCTTTAGCACTCACGTCGTTGGGAAGGCAAACGCAGGTGTTTCAACTGCTCTCTGACACTGCAGAGATATCCTCGTTTGTCGAACAATCCCCTCTCTCCGATTCGCCTGCACTGCAATTAAAGCCTCATGGTGCAATGAGCCAAGAGTCTCTTGAAGGTGCAGTAGCTTCATTTTCAGTTGCCCTTTATTCTTCACTTCACTGTTTTATGTGACTGTAAGGAGATACAGAGAGATTCAACAGGCCTTTTGGACTGGTGATAGTAAAGAGAAGTCAGGGAGAAAGAATCAGTGCTGTTGGATGGATGATAAAGAGATGAGATGTCACGTGGCACTGGCCTGATCTTTCTGCCGTGTCATTGTAGTGTGGTGTGGTGAGTCAGGCTGCCTGTGTGGGGAGAAGAGAGGGACTGTGCTGTGGTACTGGCAATGCAGAGACAGACACAGTGTGTGACCCCATGGAGGAGGTTCACATGGGACAGAGCTGTGGGTTTAACAGACAATCATTAATAATGAAACTATAATTCCCTTGGTCACGCTCTCCATCGCTCTCTCTCTGCCTCCCTCCCTACCAGTTTTTTTCCTATCACCCCTGTCTCTATCTTTGAAGCCATCTCTCTCTTCCTCTCTCAGTCTGTCTTCGCAGAGGGCTATCTTAAGTAGGAAGATTTAGCGCAGGGCTCTGCTTAAATAAAACCCCAGTGCTGCTACAATCATTCAGTACTCTCTGTGGTCTGCCATCCACCAGAAACACGTTTCTTTGATGTGTTTAAGAATAGCGGGACAGTGGGAGAGAACTCGAAGAAGTGTGGTAGATGTGCGATGCCTCACACGGTGACTGGAAACAGAGGAACAGAGGAAGACAGTAGGTGGTGACGGAGGTGGCTGAAGAATAGACCTGGACTCAGGGGGTAACTGAACAACAGAGGAGTGCCATGGGAGGGTTAGGAAGAAAGGAAGGTAACAGTGAAGGTTGCCCCTGAAACTGTGTGGTTACTCTCTGATCCTCTTCACATTGATGTCCTACAGTAGGGGTCTTCCTAGTCTCTCAATGCAGGGAGACAATGAAAGAAAACCATTGATTGAAGTGTGTTGAAGCTCAGTGTGGGGCTTTATCCCAATTAGGGTTGAAAAGGGAGGGTGTTTTACTGGAAACTTTAAAAGTTTACCAGTAAACTACCAGAATTTGTGTATCTTTCAAGGATGTTATGTAATCTATCACAAGACATCTAGTGGCGATTTTGGGTAATTCAGATTATCACAGGTGTCTAATTATCTTTGGCCCTCTGTGTGGCCTTATCACATGTAAAATATATGAAATAATTATAAAGGATTGTTAAAAAAAAAAAAATAGAATGAAAACATTATCCTAATTATAAACCATCAACTTAGTGAATACAATTGGTGTTTAAAATGAGGATTTCAGCATTTTTTTATGGACATTTATTTATTTCACTATGGCAATATGCATTTGTTGTCAGTGTCGTGGCGTCAAATCCCATTGTTGATTAGATGCTTTTTTCATTAATTTCACAATTTTATCTTGAACCATATGGTCTATCCACTAGAAACTCATGTTTCTAGTGTCATGAACACATATCATCAATTAATACTACACTATAAACGCAACATGCAACAATTTCAAAGATTTTACTGAGTTACAGTTCATATAATAAAATCTGTGAAATGAAGTAAATTCATTAGGTCCTAATCTATGGATTTCACATTACTGGGAATACAGATTTGCATCTGCTGGTCACAGATACCTTAATGAAAAAGGAAGGGGGTGGGATCAGAAAACCAGTCAGTATCTAGTGTGACCTCCATTTGCCTCATGCAGCAAGATACATCTCCTTTGCATAAAGTTGATTAGGCTGTTGATTATGGTCTTCGGAATGTTGTCCCACTCCACTTCAATGGCTGTGCGAAGTTGCTGGATATTGTCAGGAACTGGAACACGCTGTCGTACACGTCGATCCAGAGCATCCCTAACATGCTCAATAGGTTAAATGTCTGATGAGTATGCAGGTAATGGAAGAATTGGGAATTGTTCAGCTTCAAGGAATTGTGTACAGATCATTGCGACATGGGGTCGTGCATTATCATGCTGAAACATGAGGTGATGGCGACGAATGAATGGCACGACAATGGGCATCAGGATGTCATCAAGGTATCACTGTGCATTCAAATTGCCATTGATAAAATGCAATTGTGTTCATTGTCCATATCTTATGCCTGCCCATACCATAACCCCACTGCCTCTACCAACCTGTACCCCCCACATTGACTTGGTACCGGTACCCCCTGTATATAGCTTCATTATTGTTATTTTATTGTGTTACTTTTTATTACATTTTTAAAATTTGGTTTATTTAGTCAATATTTTCTTAACTCCATTTCTTGAACTGCATTGTTGGTTAAGGGCTTGTAAGTAAGCATTTCACGTTAAGGTCTACACCTGTTGTGTTCGGCACATGTGACAAATCACATTTGATTTGATTTTGAGTATGGGGCACTCTGTTCACACACATTTAAAATGTTTGTCATTTAGCAGAAGCTCTTATCCAGAGCGTTTTACAGTTAGTGCATTCATATTAAGATAGCTTTGTGAGACAACCACATATCACAGGCATAGTAAATATGCTGGGCTGAGCGGGAGCTGCCCTCCTGTAGGGGAGGGAGGGCCAAGAGACCAGGGTTGGGGTGTAGAGTTTGAGTATAGCCTGAAGGTAGGGCAGAGCAGTTCTTCTTGCTGCTCCGTAGGCAAGCGCCATGGTCTTGTAATGGATACGAGCTTTGACTGGAAGCCAGTGGAGTGTGCGGAGGAGCGTGGTGAAATGGGAAATCTTGGGAAGGTTGAGAACCAGGTGGGCTGCAACGATCTGGATAAGTTGCAGGGGTTTGATGGCAAAAGCGGGGAGCCCAGCCAACAGCGAGTTGCAGTAGTACAGACAGGAGATGACGAGCCTGAAATATTTGGTATTTGGTATTTTATTAGTATCCCCATTATCTGTTGCGAAAGCAGAAGCTACTCTTCCTGGGGTCCACACAAAACATGAAACATGACATAATACAGAATATGAATAGAAAAAAACAGCTCAAGGACAGAACTACATCAGTTTAAAAAAGGCACACATACTGTAGCCAACATATCAATACATACACACAAACAATCTAGGTCAAATAGGGGAGAGGTGTTGTGCCGTGAGGTGTTGCTTTATCTGTTTTTTTTAAACCAGGTTTGCTGTTTATTTGAGCAATATGAGATCGGAGGGAGTTCCATGCAATAATGGCTTTATATAATACTGTACGCTTTCTTGAATTTGTTCTGGATTTGTGGACTGTGAAAAAAAACCTGGTGGCATGTCTGGTGGGGTAAGTGTGTGTGTTAGAGCTTAATGCATTAATGTTTCTTATAAAAAGAAGTAGTTATGCAGTCAGTCTCTCCTCAACTCTTAGCCAAGGGAGATTGGTATGCAAAGTATTTACAGTATATTAGCCCTCTGAATACCAAGAAGTGCCACTCTGTTCTTGGCCACAGAAGCAGCTTAACTCGGTCTTTCTTTGCAGTTCTCGACCACACAACTGTAATCAAGATAAGACAAAACTAGAGCCTACAGGACTTGCTTTTTGGAATGTGGTGTCAAAAAAGCAGAGCATCTCCTGAGTGGCGCAGCGGTCTAAGGCACTGCATCACAGTGCTATAGGCGTCACTACAGATCCGGGTTCGAGACCGGGCTGTGTCGTAGCCGGCCGCGATCGGGAGACCCATGAGGCGGCGCACAATTGGCCCAGTGTAGTCCAGGTTAGGGGAGGATTTGGCCGGCCGGAATGACCTTGTCCCATCGCTTTCTAGCAACTCCTGTGGTAGGCTGGGCGCATGCACCCTGACACAGTCGCCAGTTGGATGGTGTTTCCTCCGATCCGGGTTAAGCGAGCAGTGTGTCAAGAAGCAGTGCAACTTGGCAGGGTCGTGTTTCAGAGGACGCATTGCTCTCGACCTTCGACTCTCCCGAGTCCGTATGGGAGTTGCTGCGATGGGACAAGACTGTAACTATCAATTGGAATTCACAAAAATTGGAGCAAAAAAGGGGCTAAAAAAAGTATAATAATATATAGTGTGTGTATATATATATATACACTACGGGTCAAAGGTTTGGACACACCTACTCATTCAAGGGTTTTTCTTTATTTTGACTATTTTCTACATTGTAGAATAATACTGAAGACATCAAAACTATGAAATAACACGTATGGAATCATATAGAAACCAAAAACTGTTAAACAAATCAAAATATATTTTATATTTGAGATTCTTCAAATAGCCATCCTTTGCCTTGATGACAGCTTTGCACACTCTTGGCATTCTCTCAACCAGCTTCACCTGGAATACTTTTCCAACAGTCTTGAAGGAGTTCCCACATATGCTGAGCTCTTGTTAGCTGCTTTTCATTCACTCTATGGTACAACTCATCCCAAACCATGTCATCTGAGTTGAGGTTGGGTGATTGTGGGGGCCAGGTCATCTGATGCAGCACTCCATCACTCTCCTTCTTGGTCAAATAGTCCTTACAGAGCCCAGAGGTGTGTTGGGTCATTGTCCTGTTGAAAAACAAATGATAGTCCCACTAATGGCGTATCGCTGCAGAATGCTGTGGTAGCAATGTTGGTTAAGTGTGCCTTGAATTCTAAATAAATCACAGACAGTGTCACCAGAAAAGCACCCCCACACCATCACACTTCTTCCTCCATGCTTCACTGTGGGAACCACACATGCGGATATCATCCATTCACCTACTCTGCGTCTCACAAAGACACAACGGTTGGAACCAAAAATCAAAATTTGGGCTCATGAACAAAGGACAGATTTCCACCGGTCTAATGTCCATTGCTCGTGTTTCTTAGCCCAAGCAAGTCTCTTCTTCTTATTGGTGTCCTTTACTAGTGGTTTCTTTGCAGCAATTCGACCATGGAGGCCTGATTCACGCAGTTTCCTCTGAACAGTTGATGTTGAGATGTGTCTGTTACTTGAACCCTGTGAAGCATTTATTTGCGCTGCAATTTCTGAAGATGGTAACTTTAATGAACTTATCCTCTGCAGTAGAGGTAACTTTGGGTCTTCCTTTTCTGTGGCGGACCTCATGAGAGCCAGTTTCATCATAGCACTTGATGGTTTTTACACCTGCACTTGAAGAAACTTAAAAAATTATTGAAATGTTCCGGATTGACTGACCTTCATGTCTTAAAGTAATGATGGACTGTCGTTTCTCTTTGCTTATTTGAGCTGTTCTTGCCATAATATGGACTTGGTATTTTACCAAATAAGGTTATCTTCTGTATACCACCGCTACCTTGTCACAACACAGCTGATTGGCTCAAACGCATTAAAAAGGAAAGAAATTCCACAAATTTACTTTTAAGAAGGCACACCTGTTAATTGAAATGCATTTCAGGTGATTACCTCATGAAGCTGTTTGATTTGTTTAACACTTTTCTGGTTACTACATGATTCCGTATGTGTTATTTCATAGTTTTGATGTCTTCACTATTATTATACAATTTTGAAAATATTACAAATAAAGAAAAACCCTGGAATGAGTAGGTGTGTCCAAACTTTTGACCGGTACTGTATATATGTTCTACTGCTAGACCTAAAAAATTATTGGTCGACCAACAGCCTATCAACCAAACAATCGACTATTTGGGGTTAGCCCTAGTGTGTAGCTGTAGGACCAACGTATGTATAGAGTCTGTTGACATCCTGTGTATTGCTCCTCCAGCTCAGGTCACAGACCTCTGATTGACTCTGATTTTCCATCACCAAGACACTCACTCTCTCTCTCAATTCAATTTGCTTTATTGGCATGACGTAACAGTGTACATATTGCCAAAGCTTATTTACAATATAAAAATGAGAATCAAAATTGTCAACGGGACAACAGTAACAACAATAACCAAGTGTCAAAATAACCATACATTGAACAATAACAATAAACATACAGTAGAAGACATGTGCAGGTTGATTGGTCTGTCAAACACTGTCCCTCAACTTATGACAGGCAGCAATGTAGTGCGCTGCCAACCCACAGCTCTCTGCGTCCTCCCCCAACAGGACGGGTAGCCTATTCTCATCAGAGAGGTCTTTGAAACCTTGAATAATAGTTTCAAATTTGGGGAAATGACAGTCTCTCATTGTTTTATATTTTTGACATTTTGTCAGGAAATGCAGCTCCGTCTCAGGTTCTGCTGTCTCTGTCTTTCCTCTACAGGGAGCCAGGTTTTCCTGTGTCTACCCTTCTCAATGGCAAGGCTGTGCTCACTGAGCCTGTACTTTGTCAAGGTTTTTCTAAGGTTTTGATCAGTAACCATGGTCAAATAGTTAGCCACGGTGTACTGTCGATTTAGGGCCAGATAGCACTGCATTTTGCTTTGTGTTTGTGCTTGTGTTTCCCAATAAGCAATGTAGTTTTGTTTTGACTGTGTTGTAATTTGGTTTATCCTGATTGATTGGATGTTCTGGTCCTGAGGCTTCAGTGTGTTAGTAGAACAGGTTTGTGAACTCAGCCCCAGGACCAGCTGGATGAGGGGACTCGTTTCTTTGCTCAGCTCTTGTCATTGCAAGGCTTGGTAGTGATATGAGAGGGGGTCACTGTATTTTAGATGTTTCCAAAACTTAATTGGTCTTTTTTTAGTTTTTATTGTAGTTTTCCTCTGGACATGTAGGAGAATCTTACAGAACTCTGCATGCAGGGTTTCAATGGGATGTTTGTCCCATTTGATGAAATCTTGTTTTGCAAGTGGACCCCACACCTCGCTGCCATAAAGTGCAATTGGTTCAATGACATATTCAATTAGTTTTAGCCAAATTTTAATAGGTATTTCAATTTGCTTTTTAATGGCGTAGAATGCCCTGCGAGCTTTCTCTCTCAGTTCATTCACTGCCTCATTAAGGTGTCCAGTTGAGCTTATTTTTAAACCTAAGTAATTGTAGTTCTCAATTGTACCAATTGAGAACTTTGGTCTAATTCCCTGAGATCTGGATCTTCTCTGGAAAATCATTATATTATTTTATTTTATTTTACTCTCTCTCTCTCTCTCTCTCTCTCTCTCTCTCTCTCTCTCTCTCTCTCTCTCTCTCTCTCTCTCTCTGTGTGGAAGTATCAGAGGTGTTACACAATGTCTTACATGTTTTCCAGACTCTAACGTGTATCTCCTGCTCCTCTCTCCTTTCCTGTTCTCAGGTGGGACTGAAGGACAACCCAGCAGTGGACCCCATTATCCATGGCCTGAGGGGCGTGGTTCATCATGGTGAGTGACACATCCATCACCCAATCATTCCAGGAGGGAATTCACCAATCATTGGCCTACAACATTTGTTCATTGAGGATCACAACATAATTTTTTCCAAAGTTGCATGTAACGCTGCAATATCTCAGCCATTTTTCATTTCTGTTTGTGTAGTTTGTTGTTGTTGCAAGTACCTAATTATAGAGAACATACCCCAGGTTGCCCCCAGGAGTTTCTACAGACAAAAGAAACTAGGTTGTTTTAAAAAACACTCCCCTAAAGCAGAATTATCTTTTTATCCCTGATGCACCCCTTTCAAACAATAATGAACACAGTCTTTAATAAAAGTTGGCACAACCATAGCATGTAGTTACATGAAGTATTCATGGAATCATCTCAGGCTTAAAGTGACTAAGGGGGCAACATTTTGGGGGGGTTTGCATTGGCAGCAATAACCTCAACCATACATCTGTAGTTGCGATCAAACCGACCTGTACAATGGTCAGGAGGAATTTTGGACCATTCCTCTTCACAAAACTGTTTCAGTTCAGCAATATTCTTGGGATGTCTGGTGTGAACTGTTAACTTGAGGTCATGCCACAGCATCTCAATTGAGGTCAGGACTCTGACTGGGCAACTTCAGAAGGTGTATTTTCTTCCGTTGAAGCCATTCTGTTGTTGATTTACTTCTGTGTTTTGGGTCGTTGTCCTGTTGCATCACCTAACTTCTGTTGAGCTTCAATTGGCGGGAAGATAGCCTAACATTCTCCTGCAAAATGTCTTGATAAACTTGGGAATATATTTTTCCGTTGATGATAGCAAGCTGTCCAGGCCCTGAGGCAGCAAAGCAGCCCCAAACCATGATGCTCCCTCTACCATACTTTACAGTTGGGATGAGGTTTTGATGTTGTGTGTTCCTTCCAAACAACTCAACTGTAGTTTCATCTGTCCACAGAACATTTTGCCAGTAGCGCTGTGGAACATCCAGGTGCACTTTTGCGAACTTTAGACGTGCAGCAATGTTTTTTTTGGACAGCAGTGGCTTCTTTCTTGGTGTCCTCCCATGAACACCATTCTTGTTTAGTGTTTTACGTATCGTAGACTCGTCAACAGAGATGTAAGCATTTTCCAGCGATTTCTGTACGTCTTTAGCTGATACTCTAGTATTCTTCTTAACCTCATTGAGCATTCTGCACTGTGCTCTTGCAGTCATCTTTGCAGGACGGCCACTCCTAGGGAGAGTAGCAACAGTGCTGAACTTTCTCCATTTATAGACAATTTGTCTTACCGTGGACTGATGAACATCAAGGCTTTTGGAGATACTTTTGTAACCCTTTCCAGCTTTATGAAAGTCAACAATTCTTAATCTTAGGTCTTCTGAGATCTCTTTTGTTAGAGGCATGGTTCATATCAGGCAATGCCTCTTGTGAATAGCAAACTCAAATTTAGTGAGTCTTTTTTATAGGGCAAGGCAGCTCTAACCAACGTCTCCAATCTCATTTTCACCGCTACCTGCCTGCCTCCTGCCTCCCTACGACTGCTAGAAAGCCCCTATTTTACAGCAGAGATATGCTACATATTTCACACCAACCTGTCACTTCAAAAGCAATCAGTGATCTCTGAGTTTCTGCATTTGAACTTTATGTTTATTGTGGTATAGCGTAATATAAGTAGGACATAAAACTAAAACTGAGGGGGCAGAAGTTTCAACTGAAGCCCCCTTTAGCCCCCTCGTGGAGCCGGGTACGTCGGGGGCCTGATTGGTGTCACACTTTTTCCCTAGCCCCAGCTAACACACCTGACTCCAATAATCTACGAATCATGATCTTCCATTTAAAATGCAATTAGCTTAATCAGCTGTGTTTGCTTGGGATGGGGAAAAAGTGGACCGTCACTAGTTACCAGAGCCACAAAGTCATAAACTCTGCCTATTTCAAAAATGTATCTTCTTAAAATGTGATTTTAAACCTAACCTTAACCCTAACCTTAATCACACTGTTAACCTTATATTACATTTTTGTTTTCATTAATTTTTATGATATTGGCCATTTTGACTTTGTGGTAGTGCTATCTAGTGGAAACTGAAACAGTGACACCACTCTGGCCCCCGAGGACTGGAGTTGCCCTTCAGTGTTCTAGGAACTTGAAAGAGAGAGAGCTGTTTAAATTTCCACTCTCATCTGGCTGGGTCTGGTCTTGTCTGGCGGACACGCACCACCACACTGGCTGGCGGTCTTTGTAGTTCACGGCTTGTTGCATTTTACATGAAACCTTTGTTTAACACAGGCCTGGGCAATTCCAGTCCTCGGGGGCTGGGGAAAAAGTGTGACACCAATCAGGCCTCGAGGACTGGAGCTGCCCAGGCCTAGCCTTAACAAATGCCCTCAAACAAGCATAGCAAGCTGCTGGGCTCTCATGAGAAATCACCCTGTAGAGCACACGGTCAAACTCATTCCATAGAGGTCCGAGTGCCTGCTGGTTTTCGCACCTCCCTTGCACTTGATTGAGGAATGAAGGTCACTGTTTAGTAAAGAACTCCCCTCACCTAGTTGTGTAGGTATTAATTGGAAGGATTAACCAAAAACCAGCAGACACTTGGCCCTCCATGGAATAAGTTTGACACCCCTGCTGTAGAGTTTATTCTTCTATTCTTGAGTGGGTTATTGTGTTGTACCTTGGTGACCATGTTTCTGGTTGACCTTTGCTTCATCAATGCCAGTTTTTTTCAATATAATTGCCAAATAGTTATGCCAATATTAACTTTAAAATACCAATTTAGGAATATTAACCTTGGTTCTGACTACACTTTTTTGCAGATCTGCAAGAGACAATTAAAGCCTTGTCTATATGAGACCAGAGGGATATGGGTGTGTCCCTGGTGTAGTGATTATAGTTGGGTGAATGTTTGATGTCAGATAAATCTGACAGGACTAAGATTGTTATTAGGATGAAGGCTTAAGGCACTCGACAAGCTAAGATAAAGACTGCTCTAGCCTTTGATTCACTGAGCTCTCACTGATGTAGAAGGGCTGGGTAACTTTGACATACTGATACATTAACAGCTGTAGCTTACAGACAGCACTATATCTATATTGTAAAGAAAAATCGGAACTATATTGCATGATGACTATGATGATGATACAATCCTCATCATCACGTTACTTTTAGTGTAACCATGTGTTGTTACCGAGGGCGGTGGAGGAGGAAGGGAATGTGGGAGAGGAAAGGAGGAGGAAGGAAATGTGAGAGAGGAAAGGAGGCAGTTTAGGAGAGGAGTGAGGGAGAATTACCGGAGAGGAGGGAAAAGGAGGGAGTGTGTTGGGAGAGGAAAGGAGGAGGGAGGGAATGTGACTGGAGAGGAGAGGGAGGGAGGGAGGGAGAGAAGAGGCAGGGAGGGTGAGGCAGGCTGTGGCTTGCCCAGGGCCAGGCAGCATTACGGGGGGTCTTTATCAGAGACAGATATGACCGTGGGGTCCCCCGCCTCCCCAGTCTCCCCCTTCCCTCCCCCGCTGACGGGCCTGTCTCCTGCTGTTGTGAATTGCAGAGATGTATTTTCAGCTCTGTTGCCTCCACATGAGGAGGGGACAGGGAGGGAAGGAGGGAGATGGAGGGAGGAGGATCTCAAGATGTATGGATTTGAATTAAGCATTATCATACACACATGCATACTAACAAACTCACACACAAACTTCCAGCACACAAATAGCAACACACGCTACGTTTTAAACAATTAGACAATAGTTTGAAGAAAAGAAGAAGTGTCAGAGGAGTATTTGCTGTGAGAACATTGTGAAGCAATCCTCTGTTTTCAATGGCTCTGTGTGTTCCCTGTGGCTCAAAGGAAGGCATTTTAATTGCAACATTAGCATCGCTGCGACAGAGTTCATTCTGCTGGTATTTTAAGCACACAGGCCTGTGCGACAGGAAAGCTGTCTGCTCAAGTAATCATCCATTAGGTTCCTATGTTACTTAGTCTTAATATTTAATTATACAGCAAGGGCAGGGACACAATCTAAGCGCAAAGAGACGAATCGGGACACATATAAGGAGATGCCAAGTGCTGAGGGCCACAGTTCTGAGTATCTGTGCATGCGTGTGTACGTGCATGTGCGTGCGTGTGTGTATATGTAGCTCTCTTGTGCAAGAGGCAGATGTTGCAAGTGGATTTAAGCTGGGGTCAGTCAACACATATATGTAGATGAAATGACCCCCGTCATCTGGCTTTAATCTTTAATAGAACCAGGAAAATCCTTTGTTCCTTCATTTCCTATTTGAAAAAGCACTAGATGAGTGCAGGAGACTGTGTAAGGTACATTCAGTACAGTGGTTGCCCATTTACGCATGCAAAGGCTACATTGTAAAAATGCAGTGAGCCACAGTCTTTTTTCTGTCTAAAGACATGGTGATTTGAACTGTGAAAAGGTACTGGGGCATAATATGAAGACTTAGGAGTGATTCAAGTGTATCTATTAATTTATACGACCTAGCTGTATGATACAGCAGTGTCTCAAGGCTGGATACAGCATAGGAAGGAGGTATAGAGAGGGTGCTGATTGGGTGACATACTGTACTGCCCTAACCCTATACATGTATGTCATTGTATTCTCTTGCATGCAATGTATGTATATGTACATGGCCCAGTGTTAGCCCAGTGTCAGCATCATTGTTTACCCAGTGAACCGTTCCCTCTCAGTGGTCTCCTGTGACAGTACTGAAATGAACTCCCCGCTCCTCAATGGCACAAATTACAAGTCCATTAATTCAGCATCTCACGGTGGCTTTGAAGTCTCCACTGACTCGGCACTCTCCAGCCCTGATTGGCAATTAATTTATAAAGGCTGAAATAGCTTACAGTACAGTAGACTACAGTACTGTATGTGAGTCTAGCTAGTGGTACAGCTGTGGTGGTAACAGCATAGCCTCTTCCCTGCCACTGTGCCTGCCTCTGTCCTCTATTCTGCAGTATTGGCTTTAATCCCCCAGCTCTCCCATTCACTTCCAATCTGATGCGGCTCCGCGACGCATTGCTAGCACGCTAAGCCTCTTTTTCATCCCTGCTCAATAGGATTCAGAGTTTAGTTATGTATTAAAAATGTGGGGCAGGAGGATTCATATAGCCATTCTGCTTTGTTTATTCGCCCCATCTTTTAGGTTATTTATACTGTTATCTCTATTTGGGAGGGAACGCCTCATTCTTATGGCACAAGAGGTTTGCCCCAGCTACATTTATCTTTACCCTGGGTGTGTGTTGGGCTGCCATTGTTGTCTTTGACTGATAAGCGTTGCCATCACAACAGGATTTTGGAGGGAATTGGGTTGGTTTTACCATCCGTTGGATTCACCAGATTTGTGTAAAGCTTCAGTGGTCCATTCCAAAATACACTTTGGGTTCTGATGGAGCCTGGGACACTGGGGACAGATCCAGTGGTTACACACGTGAGCTCTGACTCAGGGCTGGTTGAATAATTCTTAGAGGAGATCAATGGTATTGATTAGTTGCCAAAATGGTTGACTACTTGCATCAGCACTAGAGGGCCATACTATACTCAATGATTCAGTGACAAAGGGAACACATCTTCCCCATGACACTGTTTACATCAATAAATACATTTTCTCATTCTCCAGCATTGCAGTATGGACATTCAGTATGCTACATGTGTGGATTGTATGTGGCTGTGACTGAATGGTTGATACTGATTCTTTGTGTCCCTGTGCTTGTTCTCCCCCAGAGAAAGAAACCTTCCTGGAGCCCTTTGTTCTGAGAGATCTGTTGCCGTCATCATTGGGGAGTTACTATCGCTACACAGGCTCTCTCACCACCCCACCCTGCAGCAAGGTGGTAGAGTGGATCGTCTTCAACAGACCTGTGTTCCTCTCCTACAAACAGGTGAGTCACTGTCTCTCTCAAATGCGCCACGCACACACACACACACACACACACACACACACACACACACACACACACACACACCACACACACACACACACACACACACACACACACACACACACACACACACACACACACACACACTGATGTCTTTCTTGACTAATGGTCTCCTCCTTCCAGGAGCTGTAATTTGCTCACATACATAATGTGTGATGTCTGTATTTGTGATTGGGTTGGTACAGACATTGTCAGTAATGTGATGGTGCAGTGTCTGTCCTCACATGACCCTTCTCTCCACCCCTCTCCCCATCTCTCCTCCCCAACAGTCCAGGGAACATTTGGCAGACTTACATACTAATGAGGCCAAATGAGTTTGCTTAAGAGTGTGACTGGAGGACGCCAAATGTGGAAGAAGTATTGGCTTTATATAAGGGAACAGAGAGGGAGAGAGGGAGAGAGGGAGAGGGATGGAGAGAGATAGAGCTGTGGTGTTGAGGGGTGGCCGAGCGTTGCCCCCTGTCACCGTGCTCTGTGGGTCTGCATTAAACATGTTTATCTGCCAAAGCTTAGTCAAGGCCCAGACAGCTCTGGAGCTGTGGAAGAGAGGAGCTGCCTGGCTCTGGGCCCACAGAAAGATAGGTCACTCCTAGATACAGCTTTATACCACTTGAATACCACTAGCTTACCGTTAGCCTGCTTCATATTCCCCTTACATACTGTCTGGCCAGATAACATACTGGCTGCTACATAGAGCTCAGCTGAAGATTAACCACCCATAGGCAAGAGCATAGTCCTAGTGCTGAATGCAAAATGGCACACTGGTACATAGGTCTTTGTACCCCCAAATGCTAGCAGAAAGGTGGGCAGTCATAGCAGCTGCATGCACAGTACGACTAGCAATAAGACTATCACATACACATACAACTCTAAAAGGCCATCTGCAGTTGAAACAATAACGAACTGTCATCCCCACCACTGTTTTGGTAAAAAGTTGAGGGATGGAGCTAGAGAAATCTAACCACTCTCAAATTCATGGACAGAGCTTTGGATGCAAGGACTGACCATACATGATATGAAACATAGTTCTAACAATGTTTTGAGGCTATAGAGTGTTTGTTTACATTTACTTTGTTTACTAACATTGGGTTCTGATGGGGTACGACAGGTGAACTAAGCTCATGAGGCATTTATAAGTTATATTCTTCAAGAATCAATGGGTACATATCATTAATTAAAGTCCAAAAATAGGTGGACAACTACAGATTGCCCCTTTAAAATAGGGTGTTTATGGGAGCTCACGGTGAATGTTGCTTCCTCAGAAGACAGCAGGTGTCCCATAGCAGGGTAATAGACGGGATTTGTCTGTTGTCATCCTCTGAATTATAAGAGAGCGGAGAGGCAGAGTAGAGAAGATGAAAAGCAGCATGGAGGAACTCTGAGCCTGACCTTTTGGATGATTTGATTTGGCCTGAGATCCAGTCAACAATGAATAATACTCTGAAATGTATATGGAATATACAATGGTGTTATTTCACGGCGACTCTACAGACCTTCCTGGTATAAGAAGTATTGTTTGGACTTTCCTGAGAGGGGGGGAGCTAGCTAGCTACCCTGTGCCCAAGAAAGCAAAGGTAACCTGTCTAAATGATTACCACCCTGTAGCACTCACATCTGTAGTCATGAAGTGCTTTGAAAGGCTGGTCATGGCTCACATCAACATCGTCATGCCGGAAACCCTAGACCCACTCTAATTCGCATACCGCCCCAACAGATCCACAGATGACGCAATCTCAATCATACTCCACACTGCCCTTTCCCACCTGGACAAAAGGAACACCTATGTGAAAATGCTGTTCATTGACTACAGCTCAGCGTTCAACACCATAGTGCCCCCAAAGCTCTTCACTAAGCTAAGGACCCTGGGACTAAACACCTCCCTCTGCAACTGGATCCTGGACTTCCTGACGGGCCGCCCCCAGGTGGTAAGGGTAGGCAACAAAAACATCTGCCACGCTGATCCTCAACACTGGGGCCCCTCAGGGGTGCGTGTTTAGTCCCCTCCTGTACTCCTTGTTCACCCACGACTGTGTGGCCAGGCACGACTCCAAAACCATCATTAAGTTTGCTGACAATAGACAACGATGAGACAGCCAATAAGGAGGAGGTCAGAGACCTGGCAGTGTGTTGCCAGGACAACAACCTCTCCCTCAATGTGAGGACAAAGGAGCTGATTGTGGACTATAGGAAAAGGAGGGCAGAACAGGCCCCCATTAACTTCTCTAGGGTATGTGGGACGGTAGCGTCCCACCTCGTCAACAGCCAGTGAAACTGCAGGGCGCCAAATTCAAAACAACAGAAATCCCATAATTTAAATTCCTCAAACATACAAGTATTTTACACCATTTTAAAGGTACTCGTTGTAAATCCAGCCAAAGTGTCTGATTTCAAAAAGGTTTTACGACGAAAGCACACCAAACGAGTATGTTAGGTATGAGCCAAGTCACAGAAAAAGACAGCCATTTTTCCAGCTAAAGAGAGCAGTAACAAAAAGCAGAAATCGAGATAAAATGAATCACTAACCTTTGATAATCTTCATCAGATGACACTCATAGGACTTCATGTTACACAATACATGTATTTTTTGTTCGGTAAAGTTCATATTTATATCCAAAAATCTGAGTTTAGGCAAGACGCTACTGTATCACTTGGCAAAAAGCCTGAGGAAATGCAGAGCGCCAAATTACAATTAATACTACGAATTATTACTATGAAAATTACTATAAAATCAAACTTTCATTAAATCACACTAGAACGATACCAAATTAAAGCTACACTGGTTGTGAATCCAGCCATCATGTTAGAATTCAAATAGGCTTTTCAGCGAAAGCATACGATGCTATTATCTGAGCATAGTACCATAGTAAACAAAAGAGAGAAAACATTTCAACCCTGCAGGCGCGACACAAAACGCAGAAATAAAAATATAATTCATGCCTTACCTTTGACGAGCTTCTGTTGTTGGCACTCCAATATGTCCCATAAACATCACAAATGGTCCTTTTGTTCGATTAATTCCGTCGATATATATCCAAAACGTCCATTTTGGAACACCATGTGTTGGAACACCGGTTCCAACTTGCTCAAACGTGACGACAAAATATCCCAAAGGTTACCTGTAAACTTTGCCAAAAAATGTCAAACTACTTTTGTAATACAACTTTGGGTATTTTTTAACGTTAATAATCGATAAAATTGAAGACGGGATGATATGTGTTCAATACAGGATTAAAACGTTGCATGCCTTCTGTTTGATTGAAGCGCATGTCCAGGACACTTGGAGTGCCTCGACTTCAAGATGGCCGTATTTCTTCATTACACAAAGGAATAACCTCAACCTATTTCTCAGGACTGTTGACATCTAGTGGAAGCCGTAGGAACTGCAAGCAATTCGCTTAAAATCTGGTTTCCCAATGAAAACCTGTACCCCCGCACATTGACTCGGTACTGGTACCCCCTGTATATACCCCTGTATATAGCCTCGTTATTGTAATGTCCATTTCTTGTGTTACTTTTATATTTTTTTATATTTTTTACTTTAGTTTATTTTGTAAATATTTTCTTAACTCTATTTATTGAACTGCATTGTTGGTTAAGGGCTTGTAAGTAAGCATTTCACGCTAAGGTCTACTACACCTGTTGTATTCGGCGCATGTGACAAATAACATTTTATTTGATTGATTTTATTTCATCGACACAAAACCAGGGGGATGTTTGAGTCATGCAATGAGCAGGACGGTGACTTAAAGGGGAAGTGACTTCAGCAGATGCTCTATCCATCCAGGCAGCACATCCTTCCTTCCCTTCAGTGGGATCCCTTAACGTTATTGTTCCTATCTTCTATCCTCCGGATGTTTACCCCTGACCATTTAGTCAGTCTTTTTTAACATTTTTAACACGGCTTTGAAGTCTATACCACTTTTTCTGTCATGTGGTTTAAAAAAAAAAACATAATTGGCCAAGATGAAAGAACGTGGAAAGAAGAGACAGTGAACTCCCTCTCCCCTGTCTGTCTATGTCTTTATCTCTCTCTCTCTCTCTCTCTCTCTCTCTCTCTCTCTCTCTCTCTCTCTCTTCTCTCTCTCTCTCTCTCTCTTCTCTCTCTCTCTTCTCTCTCTCTCTCTCTCTCTCTCTCTCTCTCTCTCTCTCTCTCTACTTCCTCTCTCTTTATCCTCCTCAGTCTTGTCTTTTGTTTTGATCAGTAGTGGAAGTAGGTCATTGGGAGTGACAGACGTAGCTTAGGGTGGCTTTTACAGCAGATCGATGCTCAGCTATTCCACAGCGACAGCGCCGCCTAAAATGCTTCCATTTGTAGCATCTGGATCGTGTGTGTGTGTGTGTGTGTGTGTGTGTGTGTGTGTGTGTGTTGTGTGTTGTGTGTGTGTGTGGTGTGTGTGGTGTGTGTGTGTGTGTGTGTGTGTGTGTGTGTGTGTGTGTGTGTGTGTGTGTGTGTGTGTGTGTGTGTGTGTGTGTGTGTGTGTGTGTGTGACATCCCACACCAGCTGTAAGCGCTGTTACCATGCCAGGCCACTAACCCCCTCCCACATCACAGAGGCCTTTCTCACCACTCACAGAGGCTTTCTCACCACTCACAGAAGTGTGTGTGCACGTGTGTGATGGCGTTCTTGCGTGAGTGTGTGCGATGTCACTTCTGGAAGGATTAGTCTCCAATCGCTGTGCTTCCATACAAAGAAATATTTGGCAGACCTGGAAGTGATTCAAATCAATAACCTGTTTTTTTAAGGGGTGTTCCATATTAGGGATAAGCAAGATTGTAGTCTGAGATTGTAGAGATTTGGTGGAGAGCAGCGTATTGCTTTGACACGACCTGCGCGTGGCTGGTCTGTGCCAGGGCTGGAGGCTACATATTCAACAGATTCAAGCCATGATGGCTAATGCAGCTGTAGATTAAGACATGGCCGACTTTAGATTACAGTGTCTGCCAAAGAATAGAAGGTACAACATGTTCCATTCTGCTGGAACACACCATTTCTATAGGTGTCAGATGAAAGAGCTTTGTGTGCGCACACACACGCGCACAACACACGCGCAACACACACTCACACAAACACACAACACAACACAACACAACACACACACACACACACACACACACACACACACACACACACACACACACACACAGACTCTTACCCTCCACAGCCACTGTGAGGGGCAGTCATTGAGCTGAGTATTCCCCAGGCCTCCAGTCTCAGTCTGCTTAGTAAACACACACAGAGCCGAGCAGACAGGGAAGTGTTCCAACCATAGAGTTAGGAATTAAAATTCTTTAATTGATAGGATCTCTATGATTCCAACCCTCACTCTGTAACCATACCGACTGCTTGTGTATCCCACAACCTCTCACACACTCACTAAGGAAATGAGACCCTTCCTCCGTACATCTAGCCATCTATCTATATATCTTTCTTCTTTCTCTCTCTCTCTTTCTCCACCCGTTTTCACTCTAAATCGACTGTTTTTTTTACATGTGCAGTCTCAGCTCACACTGTTTCTTTAGCCGTTAGCATGCCATCATGATGTTGAAGGACAGATCCTCCCAGACATTACTTTCATCATCTGAAACAACAGCTATTAAACCGTTCGACAGATTATTATGATTATTCCATGGGTTCTAGCACCTGGTCAGAAAGAGTGGTTATTCTGGGTTGAAGAGAGGAGGGGGACAGCTGGTCATGTTTTTATGTTTGCCTCACGAACACTATTCCCCTGATTAGGCTGGGCTATCTTGGCCCTGCATGCCTCTCAGCCTCTCAGCCCCACAGCCCCACAGCCTTACAGCTAGCAACAAGATCACATCACATGTATGGGCAAAGGATAAAAGGAGCTGCTAGAAAGATGCCATGAACAAATTAACAGTTCAAATGATGTCAGAGGTTTTAATATCCTCAAAATGTAGTATGGTCATTTCTCTCCTCCCTAATGTGTGTGTTTTCCTTCGTCCTCTCTCACTCTCTCTTTCTCTACCTCTCTCTACCTCTCACTCTATCTTTCTCTACCTCTCCCTCTCTCTCCCTCTCCCTCTCACTCTCTCTTTCTCTACCTCTCTCTACCTCTCACTCTCTCTTTCTCTACCTCTCACTCTCTCTTTCTCTACCTCTCCCTCTCACTCTCTCTAAGAGACAACATAGGCTCTTTTCAGCGACATAGCACGATGCTTATTATATCTGGCAATATGTACCATAGTAAACAAAAAAGAAGAGAAAACATTTCAACCCTGCAGGCGCGACACAAAAAGCAGAAATAAAAATATAATTCATGCCTTACCTTTGACGAGCTTCTGGTTGGCAACTCCAATATGTCCCATAAACATCACAAATGGTCCTTTTGTTCGATTAAATTCGTCGATATATATCCAAAACGTCCATTTTGGAACACCATGTGTTGGAACACCGGTTCCAACTTGCTCAAACGTGACGACAAAATATCCCAAAGGTTACCTGTAAACTTTGCCAAAAAATGTCAAACTACTTTGTAATACAACTTGGGTATTTTTTAACGTTAATAATCGATAAAATTGAGCGGATGATATGTGTCAATACAGGATTAAAACGTTGATGCCTCTGTTTGATTGAAGCGCATGTCCAGGACACTTGAGTGCCTCGACTTCAAGAATGGCCGTATTTCTTCATTACACAAAGGAATAACCTCACCTATTTCTCAGGATGTTGACATCTAGTGGAAGCGTAGGAACTGCAAGCAATTCGCTTAAAATCTGGTTTCCCAAATGAAAACCTGTCCCCCGCACATTGACTCGGTACTGGTACCCTGTATATACCCTGTATATAGCTCTCGTTATTGTAATGTCCATTCTTGTGTTACTTTTATATTTTTTTTATTTTATTTTTATCTTTAGTTTATTTTGTAAATATTTTCTTAACTCTATTTATTGAACTGCATTGTTGGTTAGGGCTTGTAAGTAAGCATTTCACGCTAAGTCTACTACACTGTTGTATTCGGCGCATGTGACAAATAACATTTTATTTGATTGATTTTATTTTCATCGACACAAAACCAGGGGGATGTTTGAGTCATGCAATGAGCAGGACGGTGACTTAAAGGGGAAGTGACTTAGCAGATGCTCTATCCATCCAGCACGCACATCTCCTTCCCTTCAGTGGGATCCCTTAACGTTATTGTTCCTATCTTCTATCCTCCGGATGTTCCCCTGACCATTTAGTCAGTCTTTTTTAAACATTTTTAACACGCTTTGAAGTCTATACCACTTTTTCTGTCATGTGGTTTAAAAAAAAAAACATAATTGGCCAAGATGAAAGAACGTGGAAAGAAGAGACAGTGAACTCCCTTCTCCCTGTCTGTCTATGTTTTATCTCTCTCTCTCTCTCTCTCTTCTCTCTCTCTCTCTCTCTCTCTCTCTCTCTCTCTCTCTCTCTCTCTCTCTCCTCTCTCTCTCTCTCTTCTCTCTCTCTCTCTCTCTCTCTCTTCTCCTCCTCTCTCTCTCTCTTTCTCTCTCTCTCTCTCTCTCTCCCTACCTTCCTCCTCTTTATCCTCCTTCAGTCTTTTTGCCTTTTGTTTTGATCAGTAGTGGAAGTAGGTCATTGGGAGTGACAGACGTAGCTTGGGGTGGCTTTTACAGCAGATCGATGCTCAGCTATTCCACAGCGACAGCGCCGCCTAAAATGCTTCCATTTGTAGCATCTGGATCGTGTGTGTGTGTGTGTGTGTTGTGTGTGGTGTGTGTGTGGTGTATGTGTGTGTGTGTGTGTGTGTGTGTGTGTGTGTGTGTGTGTGTGTGTGTGTGTGTGTGTGTTTGTGTGTGTGTGTGTGTGGTGTGTGTGTGTGTGTGTGTGTGCTGTGTGTGTGTGGACATCCCACACCAGCTGTAACGGCTGTTACATGCCAGGCCACTAAACCCCTGCTCCTCACATCACAGAGGCCTTTCTCACCACTCACAGAGGGCTTTCACCACTCACAGAAGTGTGTGTGCACGTGTGTGGATGGCGTTCTTGCGTGAGTGTGTGCGTGTCACTTCTGGAAGGATTAGTCTCCATCGCGCTGTGCTTTCCATACAAAGAAATATTTGGCAGACCTGGAAGTGATTCAAATCCCAATAACCTGTTTTTTTAAGGGGGTGTTGCATATTAGGGATAAGCAAGATTGTAGTCTGAGATTGTAGAGATTTGGTGGAGAAGCAGCGTATTGCTTGACACGACTGGCGTGGCTGGTCTGTGCAGGCTGGAGGCTAACATATTCAACAGATCAAGCCATTGATGGCTAATGCAGCCTGTAGATTAAAGACATGGCCGACTTTAGATTACAGTGTCCTGCCAAAGAATAGAAGGTACAACATGTTCCATTCTGCTGGAACACACCATTTCTATAGTGTCAGATGAAAGAGCTTTGTGTGCGCACACACACAGCGCACACACACGCGCACACACACCACTCACACACAAACCACACACACACACACACACACACCAACACCACACACACACACACACACACACAACACACACACACACACACACACACACACAGACTCTTACCCTCACAGCCACTGTGAGGGGCAGTCATTGGCTGAGTATTCCCCAGGCCTCGCAAGTCTCAGTCTGCTTAGTAAACAGACAGAGAGCTGAGCAGACAGGGAAGTGTTCCAACCATAGAGTTAGGAATTAAAATTCTTTAAATTGATAGGATCTCTATGATTCCAACCCTCACTCTGTAACATACCCGACTGCTTGTGTATCCCACAACCTCTCACACACTCACTAAGGAAATGAGACCCTTCCTCCGTACATCTAGCATCTTCTATATATCTTCTTCTTTCTCTCTCTCTTTTCTCCACCCGTTTTCACTCTAAATCGACTGTTTTTTTTACATGTGCAATCTCAGCTCACACTGTTCCTTTAGCCGTTAGCATGCCATCATGATGTTGAAGGACAGATCCTCCCAGACATTACTTTCATCATCTGAAACAACAGCTATTAACCGTTCGACAGATTATTATGATTATTCCATGGGTTCTAGCACCTGGTAGAAGAGTGGTTATTCTGGGTTGAAGAGAGGAGGGGGACAGCTGGTCATGTTTTTATGTTTGCCTCACGAACACTATTCCCCTGATTAGGCTGGGCTATCTTGGCCCTGCATGCCTCTCAGCCTCTCAGCCCCACAGCCCCACAGCCTTACAGCTAGCAACAAGATCACATCACATGTATGGCAAAGGATAAAAGGAGCTGCTAAAAGATGCCATGAACAAAATTAACAGTTCAAATGATGTCAGAGTTTTAATATCCTCAAAAATGTAGTATGGTCATTTCTCTCCTCCTAATGTGTGTGTTTTCCTTCGTCCTCTCTCACTCTCTCTTTCTCTACCTCTCTCTACCTCTCACTCTATCTTTCTCTACCTCTCCCTCCTTCCCTCTCCCTCTCACTCCTCTTTTCTACTCTCTCTACTCTCACTCTCTCTTTCTCTACTCTCACTCTCTCTTTCTTTACCTCTCCCTCTCACTCTCTCTTTCTCTACCCTCTCTACTCTCACTTATCTTTCTCTACCCCTCTCCCTCTCTCTACTCTCTCTACTCTCTCTTCTCTACTCTCTCTACTCTTCACTCTCTCTTTCTCACCTCTCACTCTCATCTTTCTCTACCTCTCCCTCTCACTCTCTCTTCTCTACTCTCTCTACCTCTCACTCTATCTTCTCTCCTCTTCCCTCTCCTCTCTCTCTACCTCTCTCTCTCACTCTCTCTTTTCTCTACTCTCTCACCTCTCACTTCTCTCTTTCTCTACCTCTCACTCTCTCTTTCTCTACCTCTCCCTCTCACTCTCTCTTTCTCTACCTCCTCTACCTCTCACTCTTCTCTCTCTCTCTCTCTCTCTCTCTTCTCTCTCTTCTCTCTCTCTCTCTTCTCTCTCTTCTCTTCTCTCTCTCTCTCTCACACTCTCTCTTTTAGCTGGAGGCGTTCTACTCCATCTTCACACAGCAGCAGCAGGACCATGTGAAGTCTGTGGAATACCTGAGTAACTTCCGGCCAATCCAGAGCCTCATAATCGTGACGTCTTCAAGTCCGCAGTCAGAGACGCCTGCTACCTGACCTGATGGACAGCCTGGGAAACCCGTATGGAACCGAGCATCCAAAGGTAGGGCGGGACCTCACACACCATTGGATACTGCGCATCCTTGTTACAGTCCAATCCAAGTTAATTTTATTCTAAGTAAGACTGAGGAGAGAAACATAATTGTTTTGTTTCAGAGTCAAATTCAATTCATGGATTGGAGCACTGCACATTGTTGCTCTCCAGTAACTCTGTCATGCCAAAATGCGGATGCCTCAGAATCCCTAAGGTACAATCCAACATATCCTGACTCTGCCGTTTTGGAATATTCTCTGGTGGTTTAGAAAAAAAATGAGGAGTGTTACTCCCCTACCATACAGTACTGGAGGCCACCAGTGGCCAGTCTTTTACTGGCTCGTTACTGGTTCTAGTACACCATGTCTATAACATGGCACGGAGTGTGTGTGGCTACCTGCCTGAAGTCCTCCTGCGACCCTCTCACACAGTCAGCTAGCATCTGTCTGAGCTGCATTGACCACACCAACCAAGGCTGCTTTTTGTCCAACCTCAGATTTAATGTCAATATAAAAAATGGAAGACGCGCACACACACACATTGTACATGGACCCACAACATACGTAATGCACACAGGCAATATGGTTGTCCTTGAACTGCAGTTGTGCACATTTGCTGGGGGTGCATCTGTCAGACTGAGGAGAGATGAAACATGAACAAGAGAGAAGGAGCAGACGGAGGAGAGGACAGGAAAGAGAGGACGAGGAAGAGAGGGACAGGAGAGAGAGAGAGGAGAGGACAGGAAGAAGAGAGAGGAGAGAGAGGAGGAGGCAGGAGAAGGAGAGGAGAGGAGAGAGCAGAGAGGAGAGCAAGGAAGAGAGAAGAGGAGGAAGAGAGAAGGAAGAGGAAGAGAGAAGGAAGAGAGGAAGAAGAGAGAAGAGAAGCAGGAGAAAGAGGAAGAGAGAGAAAGAGAGATAGGAGAGAGAGGACAGGGAAGAGAGGAAAGAAGAGGAGAAAGAGAGAGGAAGGGGAAAAGAGTGAGACACCAAAACAGCGTAACGATGCCCAATGCCACCTATTCACTCACTACACAGCCTGCTGCATTAACACAATACTTCTGTTGGGTTGGGTGCGTGTGCGTGTGTTGCCCGTCGTGTGGTTCGGTGTGTGGGTTAAGTGTTGTGTGTGCTGCCTGTGTTTGGCACTTCAATGGGTGTCGAACACTGTTCGTAATGGTAAAATATCATAATTTTCTCAAAGTTGAGGACCCTGTAGAAAAGGACATTACAGTTCAGCAATGTCCTCATAGCTTGAGTGTTACACTGACAAATGACTCAATCCCATCAAATGAAGACAGACTGTAGCCAACTTCTCCTCCAAGCCCAATGAAGTCTGGTGTGTGTGTGTGTGTGTGTGTGTGTGTGTGTGTGGTGTGTGTGTGGTGTGTGTGTGGTGTGTGTGTGTGTGTGTGTGTGTGTGTGTGTGTGCGTGTGTGTGTGCGTGTGTGCGTGCGTGGCTGCGTGCGTGCGTCGTGCGTCGTCGTTGCGTTGCTGCGTCGTGCGTGCGTGGTGCGTGCTCGCGTGCGTGCGTGCGTGCGTGCGTGGCGTGCGTGCGTGCGTGCGTGCGTGGCGTGCGTGCGT
>NC_036838.1:44374841-44382203 GCF_002910315.2 Salvelinus sp. IW2-2015
GCGTGCGTGCGTGCGTGCGTGCGTGCGTGCGTGCGCCGGAAATCCTTTACTTCATATCCTCTACCCTTGAAACACAAAGCAGAAAGGTATGCAATGCAGTGAAGGACTGGCTACTTGTAAGCCTCTGGTAAAAGAGATATTCTATCCTGTCACCTGGACACAGCCTGCTGGCCTGTAGGAAGGCTGCTAATGAAACAAAGGGAAATCAGGAAGCAGTACTAGCTCCTGGAGAGCCCAATCTCTCAGTAATAATCACAATTATAATTAATTGAAGTGCTCTGAAATAACTATTGTTTAGGAGATTTTCTTTATCATCCATCAAACGAGTTATTTTATTATTTTATGGACGTGGAGAATTGATTGGCGGCACAGTGATGGAATGGAGGGAGGGGTGGATGATAATTGGGAGGGAGAGTGTGTGATGGCTGTCGTTCCTTCCAAGAATAGAGGCAAGGAATTGAAACCTAAGGAATTAAATGAGCACCCATGTCTTTAGCTGGGGTGAATTAACCCAGAACTGATCAGTCCCAGAAACACAAGGGTTTGGAGTGGGCTTAGAAGGGGATGGAGGGTCTAGGGTTGGATCCATTTCCCTAGTTAGGATTTGAAGAGACGACAAGGAAGGGGATGCCAAGCCCTGGAGTAACACATACGCAAGTCAGTGTTCATCATCACTACACACTGAGTAGGGTTTCTGACCATGGTGTTAAGTCAGGTATTACGTCCCACAGGGCACAGACTGTCCACTGTAGACTACTGTATAGTTATTACACAGTTAACTCACGGTTGTGTGAGTAACCTCCTGAAACTCTATGAGGTTCCAGTAAGTCACCAGGTAGCTGGCTCTCTCACTCCTTTCTATTGGCCATTCATCTACCAGCATGGTCCACAGATCACCTTCCTCCTTTAAACTGCCTCTCACATCTCTTAAGAGACCTCCTCTCTTTTTTTGGTGGCCAGAACGAAAGAATGATATCCTTTGCCATCGCTACCTGTCCCCTGTGTGTGTGTGTGTGTGTGTGTGTGTGTGTGTGTGTGTGTGTGTGCTGTCTCTTATACACATCTAGATGTGTATAAGAGACAGCCACAGAGCAGCAGGACCATGTGAAGTCTGTGGAATACCTGAGGAGTAACTTCCGGCCAATCCAGAGCCTCGATAATCGTGACGTCTTCAAGTCCGCAGTCAGAGACGCCTGGCTACCTGACCTGATGGACAGCCTGGGAAACCCGTATGGAACCGAGGCATCCAAAGGTAGGGCGGGACCTCACACACCATTGGATACTGCGCATCCTTGTTACAGTCCAATCCAAGTTAATTTTATTCTAAGTAAGACTGAGGAGAGAAACATAATTGTTTTTGTTTTCAGAGTCAAATTCAATTCATGGATTGGAGCACTGCACATTGTTGCTCTCCAGTGAACTCTTGGTCATGCCAAAATGCGGATGCCTCAGAATCCCTAAGGTACAATCCAACATATCCTGACTCTGCCGTTTTGGAATATTCTCTGGTGGTTTAGAAAAAATGAGGAGTGTTACTCCCCTACCATACAGTACTGGGAGGCCCACCAGTGGCCAGTCTTTTACTGGCTCGTTACTGGTTCTAGTACACCATGTCTTATAACATGGCACGGAGTGTGTGTGGCTACCTGCCTGAAGTCTCCTGCGACCCTCTCACACAGTCAGCTAGCATCTGTCTGAGCTGCATGACCACACCAACCAGGCTGCTTTTTTGTCCCCAACCTCAGAATTTAATGTCAATATAAAAAATGAAGACGCGCACACACACACATTGTACATGGACCCACACACATTACTGTAATGCACACAGGCAATATGGGTTGTCCTTGAAAGCTGCAGTTGTGCACATTTGCTGGGGGTGCATCTGTCAGACTGAGGGGAGAAATGAACAGAACAGGAGAGAAGAGAGGAGAGGAGAGGACAGGAGAAGAGAGGAGAGGAGAGGAGAGGACAGGAGAAGAGAGGAGAGGAGAGGACTTTCATACTCCATCTGCGTACCGAAGAGGAGCAAGGAACCGACATTAGCTTGAAGGTCGTGGAATAAACCTGCTGGAGCCTAATTCCGGCCAATCCAGAGCCTGGTCTAATCGTGGACGTCTTCAAGTCCGCGTCGAGAGACCGCACCTGCTACCTGACCTGATGGCAGCCGCCTGGGAAACCCGTATGGAACCGAGCATCCAAAGGTAGGGCGGGACCTCACACACCATTGGATACTGCCGCATCCTTGTTACAGTCCAATCCAAGTAATTTTATTCTAAGTAAGACTGAGGAAGAGACATAATTGTTTTGTTTTCAGAGTCAAATTCAATTCATGGATTGGAGCACTGCACATTGTTGCTCTCCAGTAACTCTGTCATGCCCAAAATGCGGATGCCTCAGAATCCCTAAGGTACAATCCAACATATCCTGACTCTGCCGTTTTGAATATTCTCTGGTGGTTTAGAAAAAAATGAGGAGTGTTACCTCCTACCATACAGTACTGGGAGGCCCACCAGTGGCCAGTCTTTTACTGGCTCGTTACTGGTGTCTAGTACACCATGTCTTATAACATGGCACGGAGTGTGTGTGGCTACCTGCTGAAGTCTCCTGCGACCCTCTCACACAGTCAGCTAGCATCTGTCTGAGCTGCATGACCACACCAACCAGGCTGCTTTGTTGTCCCCAACCTCAGATTTAATGTTCAATATAAAAAATGAAGACGCGCAACACACACATGATAACATGACACACACAATTACTGTAATGCACACAGGCAATATGGGTTGTCCTTGAAGCTGCAGTTGTGCACATTGCTGGGGGTGCATCTGTCAGACTGAGGGAGTGAGATGAAAGTGAACAAGAGAGAGCAGCGGAGGAGAGGCAGGAGAAGAGAGGAGAGGAAAGAGAAGGGACGAGGAGAGGAGAGGACGAAGAGACGGAGAGAGATAAAGGAGAGGAGATATAGTGATACCGATCAGCCCACTCCCAGACCCCCAAAAGCAGGAAGCCATCTGGAGGAGACGTCTAGGAGTGGGAGTAAGGATGAGCGGAACAGGGCAGAAGAGAGGAAGAGGACAGGAGAGGAGAGGAGAGGTGTATGAGTTTAAGCAGCAGGAAGAGAGAAAATTAGTAGCAAGGAGACACCAACGAGCACAGAGACGAACACACAACACAACAGCAACACAGCACACACAACACAACGACACACACAACCACAGACAGCAAGCAGGAGACACGACAACAGAAACGAGAGACACAGCAGACAGCACGAGCAACACGAGGCAAGAGCAGAACGAGGCAGACGAAGCACAAGAAGGAGAGTAGCACCAACGAACAAGCCACACGCGACACGAGGGGGAAGCAAGGAGGATAAGGCGCGTAGAGGAATGAGGGAGGGAGGGGCAAATGGAAGGTAGATCCCCATATCGTTATCGTAGACTCGATGGGGCAAGCCAAAGAGAAGAAAGATGGAGAGGAAGGTCTCGTAAGAGAGTGTTGAGAGGCAGGTGTAACAGTTTTCAGGATATGATTGAGTTGAATGATTTATTGTTTTTTTGAATTTGTTTTGTTTTTATTTTTTTTTTCTTTTGTTGATTATTTTTTTTTAAAGGAGAACAGTAGAGTGGATCTAAGAGTAAAGACAAGATTCGATTTGAGAGCGCAGATTCCAAGAGGATGTTGTCGATACAGATGATGAATGAGTAAAGGTGACTGATGAGTGATTGGGGATGCAAACCGAAAGCCACTGCAAACATGAGCTGACGTAAGTTGAAATGGCCACATAGAGAAGGAATCCTGAGGATGAGGATGCACAAGGCGAGCTGCCTAGGGTGACTACTTGGGATACGTGCATAAGTAGGTAATCACGGAGAGGTTTTAACTCACCACAAAAACCGTGATAAGCTGTGTTTAAAGAGCATTGATTACGAGTAGTGGTGGTGAACAGTGGCACAGGGTGGTCGTGTGGGACCCTGGTGGGAGAGCCGTGAGTACCTGAGGGCAGACGTCATAGAAACCATGATGTCAGAAGACCCTACACTTCAGAGTATAGTGGTAGATGAGATGGAGCAGGACATGCCAGCTGAATTGGCGTATGTAGTTAACTCGCAGGGGCTTGAGCCTTGCCATTCCATTGTGAAATGTGGAACTCTCGGGACAGAATACAGAGACGCTGAGAAAAGACTAGGGGGATGAGGATGGAAGATAACCAAAACGCCACTAGTGGACCCGCACATTCCCCTTCTAAAGACAAAACCACCCACTCAACCTTATGGGCTGTCGGAACTGAAGTAATAACACAGGATTTGGGGTTAATTCACCCTCTATGGCTAAAGACATGGTGCTCTGTAAGGCTCCTTAGGTTTTTCATGAAGTCGATTCCTTGCCACCTCTAATTTTCTGGACCCTAGTCACTCAGGTACAACCGAGACCAACTGCCATTCACACACTCATTGCCCTCCATCAATATCAACACAATGGACTTTCTCGTGTTCCACTCGCCTTCCTCTTCCTCATGTGCGCCAATCAATCTCCCTCCAGACTATATACAACATAGATATAGTGTTAAGACAAAAACAAACAACATAAACGACAATAACTCGAATAAAAATCATAAGATAGCAAGATGAAAAAAAAAAAAAAAAATAAAAGCGGATCATAACGTAATGGCGGTAAGCTCCGAGAGCCAGTGATAAGATAGAAATCCTCTAACACAATATTATTTACAGTGAGCACGTACACATTAATTTGATAGATTTGATGTTGCGTGTTGACTGAGAGATGGAGCATCTCCAGCATGCTGTAGTGACTGCACTTCGTTATTCCCTGTTTGTTCCGATAGCAGCCTTTCGTCGGTTAACAGGCCAGCAGGCTGGGTTCTCGACCGCCGCAGACGACAGCGGTGACAGGTGGAGCAACATTAGTGTTTCGTGAGGAATATCTTTTACCAGAGGCTCTCTGTGTGGTGTTGAAGAGTAAGTGTGGGTGGTGGTTTTATTACGCGTCATTTCGTGGGTGTGGCGGTGTGGTTTGGTGCATGTGATGTGTACCTTTTTTTTGCTTTGCGGTTTGGTTGTGTTGCTAGATGGGCTAAGACTGCGACTTGATTCGTGCTCACGTAGTCGCGCAATGGGTCTTCGAAAACACATGATATGGTGATTTCCGCTCGACGGTGCTAAAAATATCATCATTTTTCTTACCACAGTATGAGGGCCCTGTAGAAACAGGGAATTACCAGTTCAAGCATGTTCCTTTTAGCTTGAGTTGTTACAGACTGACAAATGAGCAATCCCATCAAATGAAGAACAGACTGTGCCTAACTCTACCTCCAGTCCCCAATGAAAAGTGCTGAATGCGACGACGCATGTGCGGCACGTATGTTGTGTGTGGTGTCCGTGTGTGTGGTGCTGTGTAGTTGCTGGTGCGTGGTGTGTGTGCGTGTGCTCGCATGCTGGCTGGATGCTGTGGGCCGCACGCGACGCTTGTGGTGTGCGTGCTGATGTGTGCGTGTGGGCGTGCGACTCATGGTCCATGCACGGCACGCATGACGCCCTTCAATAAGTAAGGCAACGGGTCCGGCACCGCACAGCGATAACCACCTAAAAAACAGCAGACATAATCGCTATTCATGCGGAACGCCAACGCAGCCGCATCACGCAATAATACGAAGCATTCGCTCTCAGCCGATACCTGTCTCCCTGTGCGTCGAATCCACGGCACAGGTCTGACCGCGTGCGGCGTGCAGTGCTGTTGCCCTGTCAGACCTGCCCGTGACGTAGCGGCACATGCGCTCACGCTCGCACGCGGCCGTGCTGTGACGCGCTGCCTCCTCTGGTGAAGCACGAACGTGCGGTAGGCAGTCAGTTCTGCCCGTCGCGTGGCCTTACCTCATAGTAAGCACGTGCAGCCTATGTCCAATCCGATGTTGACATCGCATAATCGCGCTCGCCATTAGTGCATCTCTTGTCACGTGCTAGCGTTCCTAGTGCCACTATACAGCGTATCCGAGCAACCAACGCATCGCACAGGCAAGTGCTTTGTCACGTGCCAACTAGTGCGTGCTCACGTGCCCTCGTGCGTAACAACGCACCTGCACTACAGATTGACCGTACACGTGCCCCAGCATGGCTGCGCCGGAAAATCCTATTACTTCATATTCCTGCTTACCCTTGAAAACACCAAGCAGAAAAGGTAAGTCAGGATCATGACAAAGATGAAAGAGGACTTACACTCGCCACACTAAATGCCATTGTACAGCCCCTGGAAAGAATATTCTGATCCGGTCACCTGGACACAGCGCTGCTCCGGCCTTGAGGAAAGGCTCGCTATGAAACATGAAGGGAAATCAGGATAAGACTAGGGTACTAGCTTCCTGATGAGAGCAGCCTCTAGAAGGTCTCCAGTAATCAATCCACAATTATATTTAATTGAATGCTCTGATATAACTATATTGTCTTAGAGAGATTTTCTTTATCATCCATTCAAACGAGTGATTTTATTATTATGGGACGTGGAGGAGAACGATTGCGAGCCACAGTGATGGAATGGGTACGGGTGGATGATAATTGGGAGGGAGAGTGTGTGATGGCTGTCGTTCGCTTCCAAGACAATAGAGGCAAGGAATTTGAGAAACCTAGGAATTAAATGAGCACCCATGTCGTATTAGTGGGAGTGAATTACCCAGAACTGATCATCCCAGAAACAAAGGGTTATGTGAGTTGGGCTTAGAAGGGGAATGGGAGGTCTAGGTTGGATCCATTCCCTACGTTAGATTTGAAGAGACGACAAGGAAGGGGATGCCAATGCCCTGGAGTGTTGAACAACATACGAAGTCAGTGTTTCATCATCACTACACACTGAGTAGGTTTCTGAACCATCGGTTGTTAAGTACAGGTATTACCGTCCCCACAGGGCGACAGACTGGTCGCACGTGTAGGACACTTGTATCAGTTATTACACAGTTAACTCACCGTTGTGCTGAGTAAACCTCCTGAAACTAATCGACGTTCCGTAAGCACCAAGGTAGGGCTCTCTCTCCCTTTATCGTATGGCCATATCATCTGTACCAGCATGGATCCACAGATTTTCACCCTTCTCCTTTAAAAACTGTCCTCTACACAATCTCTTAATTCGAGCCTCCTCTTGTTTTGGTGGCCAGAACGAAAGATGATGATATCCTTTGCCTCGCTAACCTGTCCCCGGTGTGTGTGTGTGATGTGTGTTGTGTGTGTGGTGTGTGCTGCACGGACGCTGTGTGTGTGCTGTGTGTGTGTGTGTGTGTGGTGTGTGTGTGTGTGTGTGAATGTGTGTGTGTGTGTGGTTGTGTGTGTGTGTGTGTGTGTGTGGTGTGTGTGTGTGGTTGAGTGT
>NC_036838.1:44382927-44414765 GCF_002910315.2 Salvelinus sp. IW2-2015
ACTATTTTGTGCTAACGCTCCCATCTATCATAGAGTCCTGAGGGGCTTTGGGGCCTGGGAGGGGTGATGGATATATCCTCTTATGCCTTTCATCACAGAGACACCCCTTACCTACTACCTCACATTCACTTCTCTTTCTTTCTCTCTCTCTCTCTCTTGCTCTCTCTCTCTCTCTTTCTCACACACTCTCTCACTCTCACATACACGTGCGTGCACGCAGAGAGAGTGACAGTGCAGGCTGACCCACCACAGCTGGGTGTTATCTAGAGGACACCATGTGCGTGTGTGTGGAGGTCAAACAGGTTCCATTGGCCCATCCAGCCAGGCAGCAGTACAGGGGGAGAATGGAGTGACTAATCACTTTAGTAATGCCAAACTACATGGGACTATTCATCGGGATATTCATTGATAACCGCATTGCTGCTATTTATGACTAATGAATTTAGTCACACATAATAGGCTATTGTTATGCATACTTTATCATTCTACAAATATAGTGTACTCACACATATCAATGCTGTTTGTTTAGATCATGTGTTATATTCATCCTCGGGGTATTAGTAATATTGATGCTGATGATTCAATTGTAGGCAGGATTTGGTTCCTCAGTCCCATCCATCTGTCTTTTCTAGGTGTGGATGACATCTGTTAAGGTGAGGGGATTATCGGAGAAATAGAGCAGATCTCCATAAAATGTATCTTTGAATAAAACAGGGTTTGATTATTGAAGTGATTTCTTCAGCTTGCTGACATGTACAGTGATGAACCCCTCTGCTGTGGAGACTACAGAGCCATGGAGCTGCCTGTGACGCCATGTTAACGCCATGCAGAGCTGAGGACTGGAGGACTCTGCTCATACTGGTCAAACAGAGACATCTAGTGGCCACATGAGGAAACAACACCACTGCTGAGCAAATCCACTACATGTTGTATGGAGGCATAGGGAATAGGGAGATATGAAACCAAGATGGAAGGCCTGGAGGATGGTATATATGAGTGCCTGTGTTATGTTAGCCCTCAGACCGATACTACTGTCTGGTGGAACGACTCCATGACTCCATGACACAACTGCCTCAAAGCACTGTTAACACACAAATCTCTCTCTCCTCAGCACGTCTCTCTCCTCATCACCCTCGGCTAAGTGTCTACATGTACCGTATGTGTGTGTGGAGAGTATACAGTACATACATCTGGGTGTCCATTGTGTGTGTGTGTGGTGGGTTCTCCTATCCTCATTTGTCTTAGATTACAGATTGTTGTGGGACCACAGTCTCCTCTTTCTTTTTTCCCATCTCATTTCTCTCCCCTCTCTCTCCCTCCCTCCCTCTCTCTCTCAGTGTGCAGCAGTGCTCCCATCAACATGAAGGTGCAGCATCTGAACCGCACGGCCCTGGGGGTGCGATGGACCCGGCCAGAGTTCACCTACCACCCGCCAATCATCTCCTTCCTCATCTCCTACAGCTGGACTAAACACGACGAGTCCTACGAGGAAACGCACGTCACCGACAGCCAACACAAACTGGTCAGTTACTCTACACCACACCCGCACACACACAGGCACATACACAAGCACACTCACACAACTTTACCACACACAGTGACAGTACAGAAACTGATGAGATCGACTGACAAATTATGGTAAATTGGCTGCATATTAGACTGCATGTGGAGACTTACTGTAGTGACACTGTTGGTAGCTTGACCTTGGAACTTGCATTATGAAACACCAATGTAAGGATCAGAGCAGCCCCCAGCCATTTAACAGCAGCAGCACTGGCATTTTAAACACCCACAGCTCTTTTTCTATCCTGCCATTGTGTTCCGATTGGGGGATGGGATTTAATGAGGAGGGATTCCTGCCTGCTGATAGAGGGAGGGAGAACAAGGGACAGCGGAAAAGAGAACAGAGGAGAGACTTGGCAGTTCTTTTCTTTGAGGGCTGCCCGTTATTAACGGAATATCATCTCCTCATGTACCACAGCCGCTCACGTCTCAGCCATTCTTCCTCCTCTCATCACTCCTTCCTGTTCTCTCACTCTTTTATTATTTCTCTCAAGCTCCATCTATTTCTGTTTCATTCTCTCTCTCTCTCTCTCTCTCGCTCCCTTTCTCTCTCTCGCTTTCTTTCTCTTTCTCCATCATTCCCCTCCCACTCATTCTCTCTCTTGTTCTCTCCCTCTCCCCCTCCATCTCTCCTCCTTTTCTTTCAGATTGTCATTTCCATTTTAATTCTCTGTCTTCTCCCTGGGCACTTCCACTATGCGGGTCACATTAGGGAGCGCATGGCACATCCAGGCTTTATGAAACCTGTCGTCAGAATCCATGGAAAGGCCCACTAAACCACTCCAGCCCTGCCTGCCGTTGGTCTTTACAGCCCTCTCCACTTGTAATAACCGCCGGGAACAGGGCAGACACATCCTTAACTGAATTAAACTGTGCAGAAATTGCATAAATCATGGAGGAGATGGTGGTGGTGAGGGGAGAACAAACGCATTTACTTAATGTAAAATGTAGTTGTGCGGCGAGCCCTCCCTGGCGATCGGACACCGGAGAATGTGACTTATGATAATAGCCATTCCTCATGCATTTAGCGGTGGATTGGACCGCCATCTCCCCGCCGTGGGGATAATTAATGCGTGTTATCTGGAACGCGTCCACCATAAAGAGAAAATAGGAAGGGAGAGAGAGGTGAGGTGTTGGCTAACTCAGGCCTGTCTCAACCGCCCAAACTGCATCCTAATTAAAAATAGGTTATACATTGTTGCCCAGGGTGATTTACATTGCATCCTAATTAAAAATAGGTTATACATTGTTGCTACAGTTTTGCTACAATCGTACCACTCAAGACTGTGGTAAACTCATTGTTTGTTGTCTAGAGAAAGCAGGAAAGGAGAGGGAGACAGAGGGAGAGAGGAAGAGGGAACATTTATTTCTCCCATCCTGCTCTAACCTTCATTCTTTGACCACTGCCCTCTGTGCTGTGTTTGAGTCAAGGGGCAGGCTGTGTTGTGTAGGATTCTAGACTAAGGTGTGTGACCTCTCCAGGAAGGTACCCAGAACTCATCTAAGTATGTGTGTGTGTGCATGTTTATTACTGTGTGCTCTCGCCACCCGACCTAAGTGTACAGTAGGTGTACACACACTCCTTCTCTATAGCAGACAATGGTGTGTCTGCTAGCTGGATGGGTTTATGGGAAGTGTTCTGTAGACGATTCCACATCCTGTGTGTGTGAGCACGGCCGTTCGCTATGTGTGTGTGAGCATGGATAACATGGACAATCACTATGTGTGTGTGAGCATGGATGGTCTCTCTGCGTGTGTGAGCATGGATGGTCTCTCTGCGTGTGTGAGCATGGATGGTCTCTCTGTGTCTGTGAGCACGGATGGTCTCTCTGTGTCTGTGAGCATGGATGGTCTCTCTGTGTGTGTGAGCATGGATGGTCCTCTCTGTGTCTGTGAGCACGGATGGTCTCTCTGTGTCCTGGTGAGCATGGATGGTCTCTCTGTGTCTGTGAGCACGGATGGTCTCTCTGTGTCTGTGAGCATGGATGGTCTCTCTGTGTCTGTGAGCATGGATGGTCTCTCTGTGTCTGTGAGCATGGATGGTCTTTCTGTGTCTGTGAGCATGGATGGTCTCTCTGTGTCTGTGAGCATGGATGGTCTCTCTGTGTGTGGTGAGCATGGATGGTCCTCTTGTGTCTGTGAGCATGGATGGTCTCTCTGTGTCTGTGAGCATGGATGGTCTCTCTGTGTCTTGTGAGCACGGATGGTCTCTCTGTGTGTGTGAGCATGGATGGTCTCTCTGTGTCTGTGAGCACGGATGGTCTTCTGTGTCTGTGAGCATGGATGGTCTCTCTGTGTCTGTGAGCATGGTGCTCTCTGTGTCTGTGAGCATGGATGGTCTCTCTGTGTCTGTGAGCATGGATGGTCTCTCTGTGTCTGTGGAGCATGGATGGTCTCTCTGTGTGTGTGAGCATGGATGGTCTCTCTGTGTCTGTGAGCATGGATGGTCTCTCTGTGTCTGTGAGCATGGATGGTCTCTCTGTGTCTGTGAGCACGGATGGTCTCTCTGTGTGTGTGAGCATGGATGGTCTCTCTGTGTCCTGTGAGCACGGACGTTCGCTATGTAAGTGTGAGCATAGATGGTCTCTCTGTGTCTGTGAGCATGGATGGTCTCTCTGTGTCTGTGAGCATGGATGTCTCTCTGTGTTGTTGAGCAGGATGGTCTCTCTGTGTGTGTGAGCATGGATGGTCTCTCTGTGTTCTGTGAGCACGGACGCGTTCGCTATTGTAAGTGTGGCGCATGGATGGTCTCTCTGCGTGTGTGAGCATGGATGGTCTCTCTGTGTGTGTGAGCATGGATGGTCTCTCTGCGTGTGTGAGCATGGATGGTCTCTCTGCGTGTGTGAGCACGGACATTCGCTATGTAAGTGTGAGCATGGATGGTCTCTCTGCGTGTGTGAGCACGGACATTCGCTGTGCCAAATACATCCTCCTTTAGTTCTGTTGGATCAATCACTCAGTGTGCAGCAGGAGCCATGCACCCCTGCCCCGACAGAATTGATATTTGAATGCGTGTATGCGCCAGTGGCATAGCGCAGTTTCGCGGCGCCCCCTCCCCCTCACACGAATTGAGCAAAGGTCCACCCCCAACCCAATAATTTTTTTCTTTTGCCATGGAGCAGAGAATTTTTTTTGTAGCTAATCTCATGCAATTTGATAAATTTTGCTATTTTAAAGCTCAGGGACAATCTCAACTTTTTTCCCGCTAATATTTGTCTTAATATTAGCAACATTTTAAATACAGTGCATGTATTCAGACTCCTTTACGTTTTCCACATTTTGTTACGTTACGACCTTATTCTAAAATTGAGGAAATTGTTTTTTCCTTATCTACACACAATACCCTATAATTACAAAGCAAAAACAGGTTTTGGAATTTTTTGCTAATTTATAAAAAGTACAAAACTGAAATATTACATTTACATAAGAATTCAGACCCTTTACTCAAGACTTTGTTGAAGCACCTTTGGCAGGGATTACAGCCTTGATTATTCTTGGGTATGACGCTACAAGCTTGGCACACCTGTATTTGGGAGTTTCTCTTATTCCTCCCTGCAGATCCTCTCAAGCTCTGTCAGGTTGTATGGGGAGCGTTGCTGCACAGCTATTTTCAGGTCTCTCCAGAGATGTTCTATCGGGTTCAAGTACGGGCTCTATCTGGGCCACTCAAGGACATTCAGAGACTTGTACCGAAGCCACTCCTGCGTTGTCTTGGCTGTGCGCTTAGGGTCGTTGTCCTGTTGGAAGGTGAACCTTCGCCCCAGTCTGAGTTCCTGAGCACTCTGGAGCAGGTATTCATCAAGGATCTCTCTGTACTTTGTTCCGTTCATCTTTGCCTCGATCCTGACTAGTCTCCCAGTCCCTGCCGCTGAAAAGCATCCTCACATTATGATGCTGCCACCACCATGCTTCACCGTAGCATGGTAAAGGCACAGCTTCCTAACTTTTTTTTTTTTTTTAAATGCAATTAACTGGATTTATTTCAACTCCATCAAACACTGTAAAAAAAAAACATTTGTATGTGTTTAAAGGCCTTGCTTGTTTAATTCTAACATTATATTATTAAAATATTTTTTTTTTTATTATAGCTCCAGGGCTAATTTCGTTAACATTTTGCCATGTTTTTTAGATTTAGAACATAAAACAACATTTATAAAGCAAACATTCTCTTAGGTCAGCACAGCTAATACTTCCATTGTTTAAGCATGTTGCAGAACAGTGCTAAAAACTTGTTTTTGAATATTGACACAAAAAAAAGTGACAGAGCTGACAACAGATACTCAAACAGACATATATTTGCCTCAAAAATTAATTAGTAAAATATGGAAAATGATTCATTTGAATCCCCATTTAAAAATAACCATTCTGTCAGATCTTCTAGAACTCTGACGGAGTTGATGTAAAAGAAAGTCTGATGCAGTGTAGTTTTCTTATACATTCAAGTGGTATACAATGGTAGCAATTGTGTTTTTCCTCAGTTGCTTTATAACTCTTAACCTAATTATATGTAACATTTTAACAAAAATTCATATTCTATGAAGCAGATGGAGTTGACAGTTTATGGTTGTGACCATGGTGATTCCAATAGTGTTTGTTTAAATCTATCAAAAGTAGAGAATTTTACAGACCATGAGTGGTCTTGCTGCACTACATGTATTGAGGACATGAATAAGGGGTCCTTATAGTATAGCTGACTGCATATTCCTGATTAATTTAAGATTTTAGACAAATCTGATGGAGTTGACCAAATCTCTGAACACATCTTTTAAGAATCACAGTTTTGAGATAAATATTCTTTAAAGTTACAGAGCGCTACTGCAAAAAACTACATGAGATAATTGTTCATTTAATGGTGTGTTCATATTATATCTCAAAGCTTGTGGGCCCCCCTGCCTTGCGATGGCTGCGGGGGGGGGGGGGGGGGGGTTTGTGTGTTACAGGAAGCTGTCATCACTCCAGTGTCTCCTGATGTGCTGTATCTGTTCCGGGTGCAGGCTGTGTGTATGAATGACATGCGCAGTGACTTCAGCCAGAGCATGCTCTTCAGAGGTGACTCTTCCTCATTATCATCCTCCTCATCATCCTCATAATCCTCTGTCCTTCATTTTTCCTTTTCACTTTTGTAAAAATAATCTGTAAATATTTTCCTCAAATTTCATCACAGTCTATATTTATCTCAAATCTCTTTGTCTCTTGTTTTGTTCCCTTATTGTCTTGTTTAGTGATGCAGAGCTGCCTCTTTCCCCTCCTCATCATGATATCTCTGTCTGTCTAAATGCCTATGCCGATTTGTTGCAAAGCTAGAATCAATAGCGCTATTACACTGTCTATACAGTAACATATATTTTGTGTTATCATTGGTTAACAAGTTTCATGTTATGTTCTCCTTTCAGCTAACACAACCAGGATATTTGAAGGGACGAGGATAGTGAAGACTGGGATGGTGAGTGCTGCGTGAACACTCTGTAGTACTACCTCTTTCCAACAGGGAGCAGCACTGTCTCATTATTAAACCTCTGTGCTGGAGAGCATGCTCTGTCACTCCGATACTGTCCACTCCAAAGACATTCATTTTAACTACAGACCACAGATATAAATGAAATGTCCTATGTCAGTAATGTGCAGATAACAGATGATGTACTTGGTTGCTTTTTATTTTCAATTGATGAAACAGTTCCACATATTTATTATGTCACATGGCTATTATGTCATTACATTTTTCAATCACTTGTCTCTTTTCCCTCCCTCTCCTACCAACTCACCTTTTTTCCCGCCTCCCCCTCTCCCTACTTTCTCTTCCCAGCCCACTGTTTCCCCAGCCTCCTCGGCAGACATGGCTCCCATCAGCTCCGGCTCCTCCACCTGGACCTCCTCCGGCCTCCCCTTCTCCTTTGTGTCAATGGCGACAGGCATCAGCCCCTCCTCCAGTGGTAGCCAGGCGACGGTGGCGTCCGTGGTGACTAGTACCCTACTGGCAGGGCTAGGGTTCAGTGGTGGGGTCATCTCCTCCTTCCCCAGCTCTGTGTGGCCAACCAGAGCCCCATCCTCCAGCCAGAATCCCACCGCTGCCACCCCTCGTCAGCCCACCAGCGAACCAGCAGCCTCCCAGAGCGCAGACGCAGCCAAAGACAATGGAGAGGGCTCCAAGGACAGGGAGAAAGGTGCGAAAGGGGAGGGAGAGGAGGGAGAGAAAGAAGGAGAGGAGGATAAGGAGGAAGACGAGGAGGAGAAAGAGAAGGAGACAAAAGAGAAGAAAGCGATGGCAGACAAGGTAGAGAAGCAGACGAACAGCACGGTAGTGAAAGAGCCGCCCACGGCAGCACCAGCCTCGACTGCCAAAGAGAAAGAAAGAGAAGGAGGGGAGAGTGAGACTGAAACTAACACAAGCAGCACTACGCCCTCTAGTGCTGAGGAGGACCAGCTGGTGACACACACACAGAGTACGGTGGAGACAGACACAGTGGTGCCCCCTACCTTGGAGCTAGGGAATGACACGGCAGAGTTCCCAGACCCAGACAGCCCCTCCCCCACCCTCCGGCCCAGCACAGGAAGGGACAAAAGCCACTGGCCATTCTCCATACACACAGGTGAGCACAGGCATTATAGTACCTTCTCTTTTTTTATGTAACATTTATTTAACTAGGCAAGTCAAATTCTTATTTGCAACTGCCTACCCTGGCCAAACCCAGACATTGGGTCAATTGTGCGCCACTCCCAATCACGGCCGGATGTGATGCAGCTTGGATTCAAACCAGGGACTGCAGTGACGCCTCTTGCACTGAGATGCAGTGCCTTTGACCGCTGCGCCACTCGGGAGCCCTCTCTTCAGTTCATTATGAGAAAAATAATGAAAGGGCATCAGAGCTGGACCAAGTTGTACTCCCTGTCTCAACTTGTGATCTTTTTCCTTTCTTCAGTATGTGATTCCTCGTATTACATTTTAATTATTTAGCAGTTATCCAGAGCGACTTACAGGAGCAATTAGGGTTAAGTGCCTTGCTCAAGGGCACGTCGGCAGATTTTTTACAGAGTCAGCTCTGGAATTCAAACCAGCGACCTTTTGGTTACTGGCCCAACACTCTTAATCGCTAGACTACCTGCCACCTTATAATAAGACTTTAAAGTGGAAAGGAATATGACAGCCTTGTATTAGACATACTTTACCATGGTTCAGTTGTAATGTTTTTTCATACCCACACATACCCACTTACACGCACACTAATGCCTACAATCCCTCTTGTGTTTGTACTGAATGACATACTGTAGGTGTTGAGCAGTGTTAGGGTGCTAATTAAAAAAACTTTTTTTTGTTGAGAAAACCATCAATAGAGTTGAAAATGCGATGGAAGCCCATTTAACTTGGATTTTTTATTCGGTACATGGGAATATAACCACAAAAACTATACATATGTGCACTATGTCATCACGCAACTAGTTTGATCTGCAACAAGAAAATTTGATGGAATCACAACTCTGATGGGAATATGCACATATTGTTTTTATGCACATTTTTGAATATTTGCATGAAAATCTGTCACCAATTTGAATGGAAAAAACATAGCTCATGACATGTCAGATTTAGATTCGCCTGAGCAGCCACTAGTGGGCGCTATGGATCTACAGCACCCACTAGCTGCTGCCCAGGCTAGATTTAGATATGATAATTTTTCACGAAGTAGTTTGGATGTTGTGAACTACTTTTTTAAAGTAACTTTAGTTATGTAAAATATATTTTTCTTAAAGGTAGCTTTAGTGTAGCTTAACTTCTTCCAGTGTGAAGTAATTGGTAGCTTGGCAAACTATATTTTCAGAGTAGCTTCCACAAAACTTGTGTTGAGTAAAGTGATCTGCCCAGGAAAGCTCTCTACATACTGAAAGACTGTGGCTAATGCTGAGATACACTGCTGGAAGGAGGCTTCTAAACTGCCACTGCCTTGCAGACAGCCTTAACTACAATTTGCCATGTACAATATTGATTAGGTCTGCTGGGTTATACTGTAATTGACATTTTATGGAAAACCATAATATTACACAGTGACATTATAGCTATTTCTGTTACCTACTTGGTTTACAATTTGATGATTAAATATGAGTGACTCCCAAAGACAAGGACTCAAATGAAACATGTGTTTGATAGACATTTCTGGGGGATAGGACCTTCCTCTCTTTCCTTCCTTGTTTTCTGTTCCACCTCTCTCTCCTTCATTATCTCTTCCACTCCCCTTACCCTCCTCTCTCATCTTTCCCACTTTCTCTCCTTTCCTATATTTCCCTTTGCACCTCTGTTTTTCCCTACACCTCTTTCGATCGCTCTCTATTTATTTCTCTCTCACATTGTCTTTCTCACTCCCCTTCTCTCCATCCTTGTTGTTTCCCATTCCTCCTCTTCCTCCTTCCTCCTCTCTCTCCCTCCTTGGTGTTGTCTTTAGGCTGAGTGCTGGCCTACTTTCAGACCCAGCGAGATGAGCTCGGAGCAGAGACACCGCTGCAGGGGAAAAACCTCTGCTCCATTTATAACTCCCTGCCTGGCACTAGAGTCATGTAGGCCTTGTGTGCATTGGTGTGTGAGTCTGTGTGAGTGTGTGTTTGGCTGCATGTGTGTGTGGTGACCCGTGTGTGTATCCTTCGATGCAGGTTTGTGACTGGCTGTGTGTGCATTATCGCATTTGTTTGTTTGCCCCTGTTCGTCCGTGTGCACTTCCACTGGCGCTGTGTTTTGGGACGACTCGTCTTCGAGTGAGAGGCAGACAGGAGAGAGCAGAACAGAGCAGAGTGGAGCAGCACACGATGGTTCCCCTGCCAGTATGGTGTGTGTGGATGGTAGGGAGAGAGAGAGCGGCTGTGGTAGTGGCTGGCTGTGCTGCAGTGCAGGGGACTGCTGTCTCGGCCTCCAGGGCTACCCCCACTGTGCCACTGCTGCTACCACCCGGGCTCCTGCTGCAGAATAAAGCCATGGGGTCCGGGAACAGCACAGCAGGAGAACCAGCCCTGGGTAGGTAGGGTTGGGGGTTAGCGTGGAGGGGGGCTGGCTCAGGATGTTTGGGATCTAAGTGGAGCACTTATCTGGGTAGCTAGATAAACTGGCTTTGTAGCACCAGGGTTGCCTTCATAAATAAACAGATTATGATTTGATTACTGATGTTCTAATAGTCTCCAATATCAATTCATCTTTGTCGTTTTTGGTTGTTGTTGACCATGTTTTCTCCTGTGTGTGTGTGTCTATTAAATATGATCCAGGATTGGATTGTTCCTGTCTGTGTAAAGCACCAGTCTAGATATAGTAGGTTAAGGGGCTGATGATGATGTTGATAGCCACACTACCTGCCAAAATCTAACTTTAGAATACTTGTCTTTGATAGAACAGGAATGTCTTGTCACTGGTAGCATTTGGCATGAAGAGAGGCTACTGTTTCTTTGGTAAGCACTGCAGAACATTCTCCAGCACATTTTTTTGGGTATTATAGTATAGTTTCTTAGCAAACATTCTGCCTGATCATGTATCCAGCATTTTACCAAGGTAAATTAACCTGTAACATGTGTCTTCAGTTGAGAAGATGGCTAGTGAATTTGATCACATCATTGTTTATTATTATTTTGTGGTTCATTTTGTACCTTTGTGAAGCTCAGTTAAACCTGGCTAAATGTGTCTTTGTCCTCATTCCCCACCTCTCCTGTTCCGGATCAGCATCCCCAATATGTCCAGTAAATGTTGCTGTTATTCTGACTGATTGTATGTCCTCTCCCCTCCTACAGAGAGGACTAGCATGTCCAACCTGACCCAGCAGGGTCCCCCAGGGGTGGGGAGGGTGGAGTGGATCATCCCCCTGGTGGTGGTCTCTGCCCTCACCTTCGTCTGTCTCATCCTGCTGCTGGCTGTGCTCGTCTACTGGAGGTGGGTACTATAACACACTGAGACATCACACTCATGTAGCTGAATAAAACCTTTCAGGAAGAATGTTTCCCCAAATCCTGTTGATATAGTTTGAAGAAGGGTAGGGCTAGCACGATTACCGTATAATCGTGTAACCGATGATTATGGAGGAAGGCCCTCATGAAAAAAATATAAATAAAATTGACTTAACATGGGAAGGCCGGACATTCCTGGGTTGAGTCAGTTTCCACGGTAACATGGACTCTTTACAAAGTGATGAAACTTTGTGTTGCAGCAAACAAGTATTTGGTTGCCTAGGCAACACCCCCCTCTCTGCAGCTGCAGCATATGCAGACAGAAGTGGAAGAGAGGAGAAAATGTGAATTTTTAAAAACTATGAATAAATAACATTTGCTATTCAAGCGATTATAACGGTGGCTGCAGTCATTTGGCTGACCAATAATTACAGTATGACCAGTCATCCAAAATTCCATGACCACCACAGCCCTAAAGAATGGTGAACATAGAGCAACATACACAAAGACAGCCAGGTATAGGCTACACACCAATGGCGGTCGGTGTCGTTTAAGATGAGGGAGGAAGAATTTTTTTTTATGAGCATGGGCTTATTTCTATTACAGCATATTGGATGACTGTCATTCATATTCCATTCACCCAGCTCAATGTAATATCGATACGTTCAGGCTACTACATGATACTCAAATTTTCCCTATACCCATTATGAGGTTGCTACAATCTAGCATACAAATGAAAGTTTACAACATAGGTGAACAGGTCGAGAGAAATTAGGAGTAATCAAAGTGACAGACAGTGACACATTTAATACCGCCTTGCACACTCTTGCCTGCACATGTAGGTTGTAATCATTAGTCCAACAGTTGCAAACGAGAGTTCCTATGGGACAAATTCAGGTATGTTTATCCACATTTCATTCTGTTTGCTTCCGTTTAAGAATCAGCAGAGTGAATACATTTATAAACAGCATGATCACTTTGCTCATTGTATATATTATTCCTTCTCGCATCTACACTCTCTAATCCTCTTACCTTTCCCCTTTGCTTGTGGACTTCAGTGCACAATACAACAGCTGTCTGTGACCAGGTGGAAAAAACTTTCCAAGCCAAATTTTCATACCATAACCTCTACACACAGCCGACAGTGGTGTCACCATATTAACGGAAATTTTTACCTAGCTACTAGAACTAACGCGTTAGTAAACCCGCTACAATCATACAGTACAGTGTACAGCAAGCAGTTTAGCAGTTACACTGGCAGGCCCCTGTGGCAATACATTAATAAAACCAAAAGCTTATCATGACTTGGAATAGTTCCAGTGTTGGATAGCCATAGCCAGCTAGCTAACATAGCACCCCTCTCTGTTTGAACCCGGGGGTTTAAGTAGGCTAAACTAGCTATCTGCATTCGCTAGCTAAGTTAGTGAAAGTGAAAGTTAAAAAAATCTATACAGTACCTGTCAAAAGTTTGGACACCTACTCATTTTTCATTATTTTTACTATTTTCTACATAGTAGAATAATAGTGAAGATATCAAAACTATGAAATAACACATATGGAATCATGTAATAACCAAAAAAGTGTTATACAAATCAAAATATATTTGAGATTTGAGATTCTTCAATGTAGCCACCCTTTGCCTTGATGACAGCTTTGCACACTCTTGGCATTCTCTCAACCAGCTTCATGAGGTAGTCACCTAGAATGCATTTCAATTAACCTCTCTGCGCTAYGGATCCCTTTAGCGGGATCATTTTCCTAAACAACCGCTGAATTGCAGGGCGCCAAATATTACTAAAAATATTTATAATCATGCAATCACAAGTGAAATATACCAAAACACAGCTTAGCTTGTTGTTAATCCACCTATTGTGTCAGAATTTGAAAATATGCTTTACAGCGAAAGCAATCCAAGCTTTTGTGAGTGTATCAATCAATGCTAGAACAGCTAGCCCCAAATTAGCATGGTCACGAAAGTCAGAAAAGCAATAAAATTAATCGCTTACCTTTGATAATCTTCGGATGTTTGCACTCACGAGACTCCCAGTTACACAATAAATGTTATTTTTGTTCGATAAATATTACTTTTATAACAAAAGAAACGCCATTTGTGTTGCGCGTTATGTTCAGAAAACCACAGCCTCGTTCCGTTCGACGAAAATTCCCAAAAGTATCCGTAATGTTCGTAGAAACATGTCAAATGTTTTTTATAATCAATCCTCAGGTTGTTTTTAACATACATAATCGATAATATTTCAACCAGACCGTAACCTATTCAATAAAAGAGAGAAAGAATATGGAGAGCTACCCCTCTCGCGCGCAGGAACTAATCAAAGGACACCTGACTAGTTTTGAAAAATCGCGCTAATTTTTCAAAATAAAAGCCTGAAACTATGTCTAAAGCCTGGTCACAGCCTGGGGAAGCCATTGGAAAAGGAATCTGGTTGATACCCCTTTAAATGGAAGAAAGACGGGCAATGAAACACAGATTAAAAAAAAAAAATCACTTCCGGGTTAGATTTCCTCAGGTTTTCGCCTGCAAAATCAGTTTTGTTATACTCACAGACAATATTTTTCACAGTTTTGGAAACTTTGGAGTGTTTTCTATCCTAATCTGTAAATTATATGCATATTTTACGATGTGGACCTGAGAAATAGTCTGTTTACCTTGGGAACGTTATTTAAAATAAAATAATAATAATCTGACCCCTAGCGTCAAGAAGTTAACAGGTGTGCCTTGTTAAAAGTTTATTTGTGGAATTTCTTTCCTTCTTAATGCGTTTGAGTCAATCAGTTGTGTTGTGACAAGGTAGGGTTGGTATACATAAGATATCCCTATATATATATATATTATGGCAAGAACAGCTCAAATAAGAAAAGAGAAATGACAGTCCATCATTACTTTCAGACATGAAGGTCGGTCAATCCGGAACATTTCAAGAACTTTTAAAGTTTCTTCAAGTGCAGTCGCAAAACCATCAAGCGATATGATGAAACTGGCTCTCGTGAGGACTGCCACAGGAAAGAAAGACTCTGCAGAGAATAAGTTTATTAGAGTTACCAGCCTCAGAAATTGGCAATTAACTGCACCTCAGATTGCAGCCTAAATAAATGCTTCACAGAGTTCAAATAACACACACATCTCAACATCAACTGTTCAGAGAAGACTGCATGAATCAGGCCTACATGGTCGAATTGCTGCAAAGAAACCACTACTAAAGGACACCAGTAAGAAGAAGAGACTTGCTTGGACCAAGAAACACGAGAAATGGACATTAAACCGGAGGAAATCTATCATGAGTCCAAATTTGAAATTAATGGTTCCAACCGCCGTGCCTTTGTGAGACGCAGAGTAGGTGAACGGATGATCTCCGCATTTGTGGTTCCCACCATGAAACATGGAGGAGTTGTTATGTTGTGGGGGTGCTTTGCTGGTGACACTGTCAGTGATTTTTTTAGAATTCAAGGCACACTTAACCAGCATGGCTACCACAGCATTCTGCAGCGCTACGCCATCCCATCTGGTTTGCGCTTTGTGGAACTATCATTTGTTTTCAACAGGACAATGACCCTAAACACACCTCCAGGCTGTGTAAGGGATATTTGACCAAGAAGGAGAGTGATGGAGTGCTGCATCAGATGACCTGGCCTCCACAATCACCCAATTGAGATGATTCGGAATGAGTTATACCACAGAGTGAAGGAAAAGCAGCCAACAAGTACTCAGCATATATGGGAACTCCTTCAAGACTGAAAAGCATTCCAGGTGACTACCTCATGAAGCTGGTTGAGAGAATGGCAATAGTGTGCAAAGCTGGCATCGAGGCAAAGGGTGGCTACTTTGAAGAATCTCAAATATAACATATATTTTATATTTATATATTATTGTTATATACACTGCTCAAAAAAATAAAAGGAACACTAAAATAACACATCCTAGATCTGAATGAATGAAMTATTCTTATTAAATACTTTTTTCTTTACATAGTTGAATGTGCTGACAACAAAATCACACAAAAATTATCAATGGAAATCAAATTTATCAATCCATGGAGATCTGGATTTGGAGTCACACTCAAAATTAAAGTGGAAAACCACACTACAGGCTGATCCAACTTTGATGTAATGTCCTTAAAACAAGTCAAAATTAGGCTCAGTAGTGTGTTTGGCCTCCACGTGCCTGTATGACCTCCCWACAACGCCTGGGCATGCTCCTGATGAGGTGGCGGATGGTCTCCTGAGGGATCTCCTCCCAGACCTGGACTAAAGCATCCGCCAACTCCTGGACAGTCTGTGGTGCAACGTGGCGTTGGTGGATGGAGCGAGACATGATGTCCCAGATGTGCTCAATTGGATTCAGGTCTGGGGAACGGGCGGRCCAGTCCATAGCATCAATGCCTTCCTCTTGCAGGAACTGCTGACACACTTCAGCCACATGAGGTCTAGCATTGTCTTGCATTAGGAGGAACCCAGGGCCAACCGCACCAGCATATGGTCTCACAAGGAGTCTGAGGATCTCATCTCGGTACCTAATGGCAGTCAGGCTACTCTGCGAGCCCATGGAGGGCTGTGCGGCCCCCAAAGAAATGCCACCCCACACCATGACTGACCCACCGCCAAACTGGTCATGCTGGAGGATGTTGCAGGCAGCAGAACGTTCTCCACGGCGTCTCCAGACTGTCACGTCTGTCACATATGCTCAGTGTGAACCTGCTTTCATCTGTGAAGAGCACAGGGCGCCAGTGGCGAATTTGCCAATCTTAGTGTTCTCTGGCAAATGCCAAACGTCCTGCCACGGTGTTGGGCTGTAAGCACAACCCCCACCTGTGGACATCAGTCCCTCATACCACGCTCATGGAGTCTGTTTCTGACCGTTTGAGCAGACACATGCACATTTGTGGCCTGCTGGAGGTCATTTTGCAGGAATCTGGCAGAGCTCCTCCTGCTCCTTCTTGCACAAAGGCGGAGGTAGCGGTCCTGCTGCTGGGTTGTTGCCCTCCTACGGCCTCCTCACACGTCTCCTGATGTACTGGCCTGTCTCCTGGTAGCGCCTCCATGCTCTGGACACTACGCTGACAGACACAGCAAACCTTCTTGCCACAGCTCGCATTGATGTGCCATCCTGGATGAGCTGCACTACCTGAGCCACTTGTGTGGGTTGTAGACTCCGTCTCATGCTTACCACTAGAGTGAAAGCACCGCCAGCATTCAAAAGTGACCAAAACATCAGCCAGGAAGCATAGGAACTGAGAAGTGGTCTGTGGTCACCACCCGCAGAACCACTCCTTTATTGGGGGTGTCTTGCTAATTGCCTATAATTTCCACCTGTTGTCTATTCCATTTGCACAACAGCATGTGAAATTTATTGTCAATCAGTGTTGCTTCCTAAGTGGACAGTTTGATTTCACAGAAGTGCGATTGACTTGGAGTTACATTTACATTTACATTTTAGTCATTTAGCAGACGCTCTTATCCAGAGCGACTTACAGTAGAGTGCATACATTTTTACATACTGAGACAAGGATATCCCTACCGGCCAAACCCTCCCTAACCCGGACGACGCTATGCCAATTGTGCGTCGCCCCACGGATCTCCCGGTTGCGGCCGGCTGCGACAGAGCCTGGGCGCGAACCCAGCCCAGCCTGGGCGCGAACCCAGAGACTCTGGTGGCGCAGCTAGCACTGCGATGCAGTGCCCTAGACCACTGCGCCACCCGGGGACGACTTACATTGTGTTGTTTAAGTGTTCCCTTTATTTTTTTGAGCAGTGTATATTGTATATATATTTGTTTAAAAAAATGTGGGTTACTACATGATTTCATATGTGTTATTTCATAGTTTTGATGTCCTACAAATAAAGAAAAACCCTTGAATGAGTAGATGTGTCCAAACTTTTGACAGGTACCATATATATATTTTTTACTTTCACTTTCACTAACTTAGCTAGCGAATGCAGCTAGCTAGTTTAGCCTACTTAAAAAAACCTGAATGACCATGCGATACTTTTGGGTAAGCTGTCGTCAATAGGACTGGGGTTGGATGTCTGTCGTTGGTTTCATGACTATCTAAAGGATAGAAGTCGGGCTGTTAGAGTCGACGGCTTCCAGTCGGAGCCATTGGAGTTGGTTCAAGGGGTCCCACAAGGTTCTATACTTGGTACATTATTGTTCACTCTCTATATAAACAATATCGGTGATGAGATAAAAAAAGTTTCAAATTAATTTATATGCTGATGACACTGTCATGTACTCTATCGCTTCAACGGCTGACCAAGCATTTTACGATATTACAAGGGTATTTTATACAGCTGAAACTTGTTTTAAATGCAAAGAAAACACATTTTATGATTTTTAATAGGTTCAAAAAGTTGGTTGAAATACACTTGCACTTACGAGCTTAGATGGTTCTCGAATTAATCAGGTATCTGCATATAAATACTTAGGGATATGGTTGGATGATAAACTGTCTTTTAAAATGCATATTGACGAACTTTGTAAACGGCTAAAAATCAAGCTAGTACATGTACATGTTTGTCCGCTACAAATAGAAGACAAATTGTGCAAGCTACTTTTAAGTCTGTTATAGATTATGGGGATATTATTTACATGCATGCTACGGCATCAACACTTAAATCGCTGGATTCTACTTATCATTACACACTTAGGTTTATTACAGGTGCTAGCTACAGAACTCACCACTGTGTTTTATATCAAAATGTGGGTTGGACTTCGCTGTCCGTGAGACCAGAACAACATGCTCTCGTGTTTGTCTATAAAGCACTTCTGAATAAACTACCTTCTTATTTATCATCACTCATCAATATTCTAATATATTAGAATTCCTAAAACCAGGTCTCAACATGGATTACACTTGAGGCCCATGCGATTTCCACAGAGTTGGGTATGGCTGCCTTTTCCTGTTACGCTCCTTGCTTATGGAATAGCCTGCAGACTAAACTTAAACTTGAGACTCTTGTCCCCCTTGCCCATTTTAAATATTTATTGGAGGATTTTTATTTTCGTATTGCTTGTAACTGTTTCGGGTAATGTAAATTCTTGTGCTGTTAGGGGAATAACTAATCTGCTGCTGTATTTTTTGTGTTATCTGTGATCGTTTTGTTTGTCATGTTTAGTTTCTTAATCATTGTACCTAAACTGTATGTGTAAAAATGTATACGCAGGGCCCAGCTGTAAAAGAGACCTCGGTCTCAGTCTGTGTTCCTTGTTGAAATAAAGGTATAATAATAGCATGTCTGTTCATGCCTCAAGAGCTCTGATATGTTGGAGGATGTCCTCTGGAAGTTGTCATAATTACTGTGTAAGTCTATGGAAGTGGTTGAGAACCATGAGCTTCCTAGGTTTTGTATTGAAGTCAATGTACCCAGAGGAGGAGAGAAGCTAGCTGTTCTCCGGCTACACCAAGTCTACTCTAGACCTTCATTGCAAAACAGTTTGTTTTAATCAATTATTTGGTGATGTGATTATATGTAGTATATCTTTATCTAAGAAGGATAACTTTTTTTATGTTTCACTATTTTTATTTTTATGAAATTCCCTGAGGAGGATGGTCCTCCCCTTCCTCCTCTGAGGAGCCTCCACTGCTACACACAGTGCTGGTCAACAGACGTTGTGAGATTTCTACACTCCAGTGCTAATTCAATCACCCACCTGACTAACCTCTGTGGTCTCTCCATGTATTAGTGCAAGAGTGGAGCTAGGAAGTGGAGGCTCCTCAGAGGAGGAAGGGGAGGACCATCCTCCTCAGGGAATTTCATAAAAATAAAAATAGTGAAACATTAAAAAAGTTAAGCTGGCTATGGTCCCTGCTATCCCCATCAGCCCCAGTGCCCTATAGTAGCCCCCTGCCCTCCTTGCCCCAGCCCCTTCATGGGTTAAGGCCCAGGGGCATGACCGGCCATCTGTGTCACTTCCTAGCTCCACTCCTGCGAAAATCAGGACTCAGACATGGGGGGTTAGGAGTGAGAACATACACACACACCAAACACCCACTGGGAGACAATGACACAGAGATATATCACAGAGGGTTTTGCATCTGCCAAAGTAGTGGAGGGCATGCACATTTTTATTCATTCAACAACTAGCTTGTTTACATACATAGATACTCACCCATTTGTAAATATTGTCACACAAACAGCATCACCAAGAAAGCATTGAGGTTATGAGCACTAGTTTCCTGCCAATATCTCTTACTGTAAGATTTATATGTTTCCTATGATGCTGAAGAGAGCATTTTAGTCCTCAGGCCTTTATCATCAAAGTGCATCCATCATAGCACTTCAAACAGGCGTTTAATGCCAGCCTGGGTTCAAAGAGCTGTTTTCGTCTGAGTGAGGGCTGTGACCTCTCTGGTTCTCACCACCCCCGGCTCCTTAAAGGTCAGCAGCCACGACCAGATAATTAGCCCCTCACTGAGACCCAGCAGAGCAGGAGGAAGCTGCCCCTAGATACTGATCTCAGGTCATTTTGATGTCTCCACCCTAATTGTAAAGTTTGTAGGATTTCAGGAGGGTAAGCTGCTCATAGATCTGTGCCTAGAGGGCAACCTTTACCCACATTTTTCATAGCTGTCTGTCACAGAGGCTAATGGAAGTGCAGCACCCCCTGAGGCCTGTAGGGGGCCTCTGGGGAGAGAAAATGGCAGAGATCATGGCTGCAGCAACAGGCTAGGGAAGATTAGGCTGGCTGTTTGAATTAAACTACCATTTAGACTCAGTTTAGCCCTCCTAGCCTTAGTGTGTCCTGTGAAACAGACGGCAGGGTGTGTGTGTCTCTGTCTGTCTGTCTGTCTCTGTCTGTCTGTCTGTCTGTCTGTCTGTCTGTCTGTCTGTCTGTCTGTCTGTCTGTCTGTCTGTCTGTCTGTCTGTCTGTCTTGTCTGTCTGTCTGTCTGTCTGTCTGTCTGTCGTCTGTCTGTCTGATCTGTCTGTCTGTGTGTGCCAGAGATAAAGTTCCTGGTGTTACAGAGATGTCGTCTGGATGGTGACAGCCCCCCCAGACACTGTAGCCCCAGGGGATCTGTCAGAGTAGAAATATCATTCACACGCGCACACACACACACACACACACACACACACACACACACACACACACACACACACACACACACACACACACACACACACACACACACACACACACACACAGAGAGAGACAGACAAACAGGTGGTGGTTGAGCTCGAGGTCTCCTGGGCAGTAGCAGGTGTTGAAGGCGTGAGAGGGTTGGGTAATTCTAATCCTATTGCGTAGCAGAGCTCGGGCTCAGGGCTCAACCCCCATGTTGCCCTGTAACCCCTCCCCCATTGGGATCACATTGGCTGCCCGTAGACAGTAAGCCACCCGTGAGTAATTACTGGTCTGAGATCAGGTCAACCAACCTTGAGCCTGACTCTAAACATAGGATAATTACTGGAGAATGATCCAGGAGCTGTTACTAGACATGTGAGTGACAGGTCACTGCTCCTCTGGCTTGTTAGTGCAGAGAGGACAGGGGAGTCCTCCCTCTCCCTGCTCTCCTACCTCTACTCCTCCTCTCTTCTCCTCCCTCTCTCCGTCTGCTGGTCTGGTTCAGTAGCAGCATGCAGACGCTGCCTGCTAAGGCTGTTCTGTCTCTCTTCTCCTCCGCTCTTCTCTCATCTCTCTAGGATGACCAGTTTCTGCAATCTACTCTGCATAAAATACAGGTAGGAGTAGGACCACACACTCACATATACACATTTCCACTCACTCAGTAATTTTACTCTCTATTTGGTAGATAGCCTCTTGCTCAAGCTCAGATATCCGCCTCTCTCTTATGGAAATGATTTATCTCCCTTCCCTTTCTCACCTATATCCTCTTTTTAAGGCTTGAAGTTCATGACAGGCTTATTGTCTGGAGTGCTGTCATTGTGGTGAAAGAAATAAGCAATTCTAGTTTTTCTTTTACTTTGAGAATTTTAAATAGAGGAACAGGTTTTGACTGTTAACGTTGTTTCCATATTGTAGCTTTAATCGCTCTTAGAGGAGAGCTCTTTGATGAAGCGTATAGTATAATATGTTTATTACGGTACACTTCCCTAAAGGTATGTGCTTAGTCCAGAGCTGGCTGTCTTTTCAGACACACTTCCTTTGAGCTTTACATAGCCTGCGCTTGCAGCAGTCTGTTTGGCCACAGACTAGCCCTTGATCATGACTCTCCGTTCCATTACATTACACATAAGAGTTATTGGACGAAGGCGTCTTCTGTACAGGGGACTTTTGTTAAGAGTCCCGATGCTCGGTCTGAACATGAACACGAATCACTTGTGGTACGATTTTGGAAGCATAAGGACCATATCTTTCATATCAGCGAGAAATAATACAAATATATACAATTGATACACACCTTTACAGGGTTAGCGTTCCCACACGGCCATATGTCCATGTTACAGTGCTTGTTTACGGAAAACAGACGGAAGACACATTTGTGGTGTCCATCTTCCGTTTTAATTAGCACAGGTAGTCCATACGTGTGCTAATTAGCTATCTGTGTCTCCGAACACCTGTGTGTAAACAGAAGACGGACACCACAAATGTGTTGTCACTGAAAAACACTGTTGGTTGCAACTGTGTTAAAACCTGTTAAAACTGTGTACAGTAAGCATGTATTTTGCATTTGTGAAATAATTTTGATATGATATGAAAGTAGAGGTATTTTTGTTTCTAGATCCGTACTGCAATTGAGAATCAATGTACTTTCAGATGGAGTATTTGGCTGTTTGGTCTTCGCCCTCTAAATAGAACATGTAAGGTCCTTGGACTATAAGGAGTAATGTTAGGCTTTAGTCCATTATTTGGCTAGCCATAGACATACAGTATGTCTCTGCTTCATAGCTCGAACTGAAAACAAATGGATTCTGATCCTCATAGTGTTTATGTGACTCTTAACTCTGACGGTGTGTGAGCTGTGAGAGTCTGTGGTGGGGACTGCGTGTTTATGCTAATGTTTGCCTTCTCTGGAGGAGTTCAAAGGACACCTTGATCCTGTCACGTGTCTCCAGTGCCATCTGTGTTTACTTTGGGGGAGATTGTCACCTGTGGCATTGCTGATGACAGCGCTGATACATTATTCTCAGGGCTAATGTGCCACTGACTGACTCTCTCTCTCTCTCTCTCTCTCTCTCTCTCTCTCTCTCTCTCTCTCTCTCTCTCTCTCTCTCTCTCTCATTCATTCAATTAATCAATGACTTTATTGACATGGCAAGTTATTATTACTTACATTGTCAAAGTATACATATCGAAAAATTTAAATAAAATATATATGTATATATATACACAAAATATATATATATTATATATAAATAAATGGTGGGACTAACAGTAATAATAATAGTAGTAGTGGACATGGGATTACCATTAATAACAGCTACAACAACAATATTAATCAGAACAACAATACATTAAAGCAACAGTAGTAGACCAGTGTCAACATACTGAGAAGACACATGACTGGTACGAAAGACAAAACAAAACTAAGCTAAATGGGAAATATTATCAACATTACTTTGCATTTTTCACTGGCTGTCCCTCAGGCTGTGGCAGGAGGACACATATTTGGCTGCCAAAACTGCACATTTTGGCTTTTCACCCAACAAATATTTGAATTTTTCTCATCTTTTATAGTTTCAAATTCTTTGTATTGAATTATAATTTTGGGAAAGAAATATGCTCTTAGTCTGAGTATTTGTCACAGTGTAGTAGGAAATGCACTTCTGTCTCTACCTCTCCCCTGGAGCAGAGTGAGCACAGCCTGTCCTCCCTGGGCAGCCAGGTTTGTCTGTGACGACCGGTCTCTATAGCCAGACTGTGCTCACTGAGTCTGTCCTAGTCAATGTTTTCCTCAGTTTTCTATCAGTCACAGTGGTCAGAATCGTGCCACCATGTACTGTCTGTTTAGAGCCAAATAGCATTGAAGTTTACTTTGATTTTTTGTGGTGTCTTTCCAATAGGTTTATATATTTTTCTTTTTGTTTTGTGATGATTTGGTTGGGCCAGATTTTCTGAGGGCTGTCCCGAGGCTCTATGGGGTTGGTTTGGGTTGGTGAACTGAGCCTCAGAACCAGCTGGCTGAGGGGACTTCTTCTCTGGTTTCATCTCTTGAACATTGTTTAGAGCTGTGTGATGGAATGTTTTAGGGTCACTTGTTTTTAGATGGTTGTAAAATTTGATGGCTCTTTTTTCTATTCGAATGAGGAGGGGATATTGGCCCAATTCTGCCCTACATGCGTTATTTGGAGTTTTTCTTTGTACTTGCAATACAGTCTTGCAAAACTCTGCATGCAATACTTCAATTGGATGTTTGTCCCATTTAGTAAATTCATTATTAGAGAGTGGACCCCATAYTTCACTGCCATATAGAGCAATTGGTTCTATAACTGATTGAAAAATTTTGAGCCAGATTCTAATTGGAATTTCAATTTTGATGTTCCTTTTAATGGCTCTCTCTCTCTGTCTCTCTGTCTCTCTGTCTCTCTGTCTCTCTGTCTCTCTCGCTCTCAGGAGGTGTTTTCAGACGGCTCATTTCTACGTGGAGGACAGTAGTTCTCCCAGAGTGGTGCCCAATGACAGCATCCCTGTCATCCCCATCCCAGGTAAGCACCAATCAGAGCATCGCTTTGGCCCCATAGTACCCCAGAAGGAGGATAAAATCCTTGTCAGGAATGGGTGAGTTGATTGCAGCAAAATGGCACCTTTTCTCTGAAGTTTACCAAATGTTCACTTTCTGTCTGTGGTCAATGTAATAATTCACAGTCAGGGTCAAGGGGAATAGTCTTGTTCCATATGTCTGCTCCTCTCTGTTTCCACTGGAACCCTATAGGTACCAATCATGTACAATCTGTACAGATACATCACACACATACAGTAGACACCATATGACCTTTCTCCTCACATGAGACCACTTCATTATCCATCCACCTCTGTGTGCTCTGTTGAAGAGTAAACAAACAGTTCATTCAAAGATGTTGTTTTTCTAAAGGAGCTGTACTTGATTTATAGTGTGTGCATTGAGTTTCATGTACTGGACAGTAACCTGTCATTCCATTTTATTGATTAGACATTATTGATCCCCAAAGGGAAGTTATTTTTGCCACCAGCAGCAGACCCCGACATGCATTATAGATACACAGGCATACATTTCAACACCGAAATCGACATTAGATTATTCCTAGAGATGATCTTGAAAAGTGTTTAAATTACTAAAGGGGAGGAGAGCTGAGATGTCTCTCACACTTAATATTGAACATTTTACTTCCCCTGATTACTTTAACCACTCTTCAGATGGGAAAATCCATACACACATTGATTTTTCCATGAAGATCTCATGTGAGATCAAGGTCTGAGTCATTGCATTAGCAGCCTACATTGATGTTTGACCACCAGTGTTATCATCTGTGAATGCTGTTCAAGTGTTAAAACACTTGGGAGGGAGAGCCTGACTCTGTGAGACAGGACTCACTCAGCCATGGTTTCAATGGGCTGTTGCTTGGCGATGAAGGTGCCAGTGGCCTCAGGTGGTTGGTTTGTTGGGGTGCATGTGTGTGATCAGTATTTACAAGATTAGTGTTCCAAGAGATACCCTTAGCTGGTGTTGTTTTGCTAGAACACACTATTCCGTCATAATCATGTGATGTGTGCGAACAGGTGGGTGTTTGCACTCACTAGTGTTACTGTAGTGTTTAACACGATTTATGAGAGTTCCCTGTCGGCATTGGTTTTGTGCTCTGTGCTTACTGGTTCAGCCCAAATGCACCATGTTAAAGGAGGGTGGAAGGGATGGGGGGGTAGAGGAGGGCTGGATCTCTCTCTCACTCTTTCGAGCCAGTGGATCAAACATTAAAGGCATGGAGATTGGCCCTCAAAGACCCAATCTTCCATATCTAACATCTCCCCTCACATACAAGATTTTCCCCAGCATCCAAATCCATTTGGACTGACTGAGTGTCCTTCACAATGGACCTTGGCACAGAGAGCTGTGTCTGATGTGCCTATTTAAACCAATGGCGCAGCACTTCCCAGCACAGGGACAGGGAAGGCTTATAAAGTGGGCCCCATTCGACATCTCTCCTCCTCCTCCTTAAAAGGCCGTTAACTTTGAGAACTGACTTCAGTACTCTACATTCTCCCCAGCAGATTGTAACTCCTAACCAGATATCAAAAGGTTTGTGGCTTATGAGACTTTATACCATGGCATTGTTAAATACTTCTTTCTGATTTGCTTGAAGGGTATTCTGGTGCCCTTCAAGGCCATGGAAGGCCAAAACTCCATCACACCAAAACAGGCTTACATTTCAGGCGCTCTTACACTAAATGGAGAGGCTGTGTGTCACGGCCGTCAACAGAAGTAGACCAAGGTGCAGCATGGTGAGCGTACATATTCCTTTATTTATAAGACGCCGACAAAAACAATAAACAATCCAAAACAACCGTGAAGCTAAAGGGCTATGCGCCACAAACAAAGTCAACCTCCCACAAAGACAGGTGGGAAAAAGTGCTACCTAAGTATGGTTCTCAATCAGAGACAACGATAGACAGCTGTCCCTGATTGAGAACCCTACCCGGCCAAAACATAGAAATAGAAATAATAGAACTAAAGAACATAGAATACCCACCCCAAATCACACCCTGACCAAACCAAATAGAGACATAAAAAGGATCTCTAAGGTCAGGGCGTGACACTGTGGTTCCGGATTTTCTGGACTCCCGATTTACCATGGCAAACAATACAAAGATTTATTTTTACGTAGCTGCTGCTCAGTGCTCCGCTGTCGCTTACATCAACGATGAATGCCTTTGTCTGGTGTAGCCTACACACTTCATGTTGTAGACAAAGTACACGGTCGACGTGTTCCAACTATTGCATTCCAAGCCTCAATAGGCTGTTAAGGATAAACACGATTTAATGTCCTTTTTTAAGGAGGGAAGTTAGGCTACATGCAGCTATTTACATGTTGTACACTAAAGACATGATCAACATGTTTGTATAAACTCGCAAATAGTTTTTTGCCCCAATGCAAAACTCAAGTGAGGAGTTACATGCAGCTATCTAGGCAGCATATCAAACACAAACAAGACACAGACGCAGTCTAATTAGCCATTTAATGTGATTTTTCATCATTGTAAACATTGGCTGAGCAGGAGGCAGACAGGCAGGCAGTCAGTCAAAGTAGTAGTATTATTTTTCAGCAACTCTGTGTAATGGCTATGATATTGCAGCAACTATAAAGATTAGCCTACATCAAAATGCAGATTGTTTTTGCTCCAATGCAATGTGTAGGGACTGCATTCCGTTTGTGCAGTTGCAATATCCGTTACAACAGACAGAGAAGGTTGTAGCCTTCATAATGGCCTAGAATGTTAGTTCAAATCGCCGCATGGTTTTTATTTCAGCTGTCCAGAAATATTCCGCAGAGACATAGGCTACATCATCATGGTTCAGAAGAGGGGGAGTAAAGAGAGAAATGTGAATGGAGGTGGAGTGTGAGCAGCAGCTACGGCTTTTTTTTTGTTGCATAAAATAACACATGCGCAGAACCTGATCCAGATAAGTGGCTTTGAGAAAGAGGTTTCCAGAGGGGTGTGTGCAAAAACTTGGTGTGGAAATATACATAAAACACATTTAAAATAACGTAAATCACGTTTTTGACTGCACTGGGCCTTTAAAATAGATTCATTTGTGAAATAATTGAGCTAAAGATTACTAGTTGATTCCGCTCAGATAGAGCTGTGAAAACAGTGGACTGAATCATACTGTGTTGCCATGACTCAGTGTGTATAGGGCATCTAAGGCAGAGAGTTCTTAGACCCAGTGGGGCTGTAGAGACCTATAGGAGAACGAGCAGCAGTGAGGGGAGAGCCATATGTGACCATAATGACAAGCCTGCTTCTCACAGCGCTAATTGTCTCAACTGACACCCCCCCCCCCCTCTCTCTCTCTCTGGGGATTTGAAACCTTATGAAAACGACCACAAGAAAAACACCCCACACACCTAACTACCAGAGACATACCACACACCACAGTATATTACTCCAGTGTATTTCCAACAATCATTTTCAAAGCCAATTATGTCTAATACATTTTTCATGAAGCTGTTTGACAATTTGAACCTCATCCTTGTATCTCCATATGCTGTGTTTACCATAGGCATATGATTAGTGGCATTTGTATGCATAAATATTCCTCTCTGCCTTGTATGCGTTAATATTTAATGAGAAGAAGGGGTAAATGGAAGGATTTGGGTGCTTTCAACAGGCACTGTAGTTAACAGCATGTCCTATGAAGTACCATTATCATTTGGGCAAAGATGTAAAAGTACAAGCTGCCATTTCCCTTAAGTTGGCTCTATGAAACATTCATTGTGTGTGTGTGTATTTGTGCGCGTGTGCGTGCGAGTAAGTGTACGTTTGTAAGTGTGTGACGTGCGTACAGTAGGCATTCGTACACGTGTTTGAGTGTGTGATTTCCCCTGTGGATGAAGCGTTTGTTCAGCCCAGCTCTCCGTATGTCTCACTAAATGAGCGTTTAGAGTGGTTCCCACAGGCACAGTTAGGACAGAACATCCACCAAGATGAGATCTGTCCCTCTCATCACTCTCCACCATCACACTCTTCTCCCTTTTGCTATCTTTACCCCCTTCTGTGGATAAAACCAGGACCAGATTGAAACTGTGAATCATTAATGACTCTGCTTGAGATGAAAGCTGTGAACTTACTTCACCTATATGAAACATAAGCTGATGGACATGAATAACACATGCTTTTTGTCTTGGTGAAATATTGAACATGGGATTGTGATAGAGTGGAAAAGCAATCTCTCACCTCTCTCCTCCTGTAGCTTCCTGCTGCTTCCCTGCATGTGTTACATCACTCTGTCTTTTTAACACACATATTCAACAGGTATTACAGGTTTTTAGAGATCGTGTAGAGTTATAGTGTAGAGATGTTTTGTACATGCATTGTACTGTACATTAAACATGTTGATGTCTTGAGTACGTATATATACGTCAGTTCCTCTGGTACATTGCCCCATGTCTTCCCTAGACACAAGTGTGTGCCGAACTCAAACTGTTTGTCTGTATGACTGTGTGTTTTTGACTAAGTGTCTAATTCTATGGTCTCCCTTCCAGATGACATGGAGGCCATCCCTGTCAAGCAGTTCATCAAACACATCTCAGAGCTCTACTCCAACAACCAGCATGGCTTCTCAGAGGACTTTGAGGTAAAGAACTGCTCTCTTTGTTGCTGTAATATAGCAGTCTTAACTCTTAACCCCACGATAGACTGGCTGGAGTTGGACTAGCATAGCATCCCAGCCAGGTGGGTTAGAGTCAGAGTTAGCCAGGTGACCTAGCTCTAACCACTGATTGACTTTCCATGTTCCTGTGTCGTGTTTGGTTTGCCATGTGAGTGAGGGCAGCATGTGTGTGCGTGCATGCTTGTGCTTGTGTGGCATGCTTGTTAAGGTTTCCATAATGCTGCTAATGGTCTTGGAGCAGATGATGTACGAGAGGTCTGTTAGCTGATTTAGACATGTGTCTCCTGACTGGGCCGGCTGACTGAGAGCGAGAGAGCAGATCAGGCTGGAAACCTGTGTCACATGTCCACTACACTGCCTTACTAAACCAATATTTACCTTGTGTTGTATGTGGATCAGACACAGAGGATGTAAGATCAGTAATGCTTTGTGCCTGGGTGATAGCCCTTAGGACAGCCATGGTTTTCAAGTTTCATTCTGAGTAAAATATATCTGAGGGCTCAGTCAGTGATCCTACAACTTATTTTGAGGGGGATTTTGATCACATGCTAACAGATATATGTGCTGTAAATACCTCTCCTATTTCTATCGCTGTAGTTTGAGAAACACACTATGCTGCCCTCTTTCTCCCTCCCTTCACCTACTCCCACCCTTACTTTCTCAGCCGTTAGCCAACCTCTCAGTATTTCTTAGTGACCCTCTCCCCAGAAGAAGGATGGGGGAGCAGTCCAACACTGGGCCCTGCTAATGAGTTTCTTCATGGGGCTAGCAAAACTGCCAATCCCCCACCACCACCCGCTTGTTGTCCAGGCCAGTGTGATGGACACTTGGAAGTGGTTTAAGGTTTAAGGGGGGCCCCTCTCCTGAGTGAATGGAGTGCTCCTTGCACTCCACATCTCTTTATTCTGCCCCAGAAAGGAGGCAGGAGAAAGGGGGAAGGCAGCGGAGCGAAACCCCTTTGGGTGGAGCATCCTCGGGCCCTGACAAGTGGCTTTGTCCCGACAGGCCCCAGGGAGACGTGGGTAGGGTGCGTAAAGACAGGGGGAGAGGCTGGGGAATGGGTTTGGCTGGGCTTGGATTGCTGGGCACTGTGCAATGGGAATCTTTGGGGCGGGGGGAGAAGAAGGCTAGAATGCATGCTGCATACAGATAGAGTTACAGGGAGAATATAGTGAAATATTCAGAGGATATGTTAGTTACATGACATGACTTCGATCTTGGTGGCTAAATGTCCATTTGCGTCATGTCTCATAGATTTACTACTGTAATTCCAGGGAAATAACTATCTGTACCCTGATGCCCTTCACACCATATAGACAGACAGGGTTCTGGGGTGATTTATAAATACCTTCTTCTCATTCTAATGTCTACATATGTCCACCATGGTTGAATTCTCCCTGGTGTTGGCTGGAGATCTGCTCATTTTTAGGATCTCATTCTGTAATGCCACTACTCTCCTTGGCATACACACTGTAATTGGAGCCAGTGGGCAGCTGTGTGTGTGTGTGTGTGTTTGGGTGTGTTGGTGTGTGTGTACTGTGTGTGGTGTGTGTGTGTGTGTGTGTGTGTAAGCGTGTGTGTGCAGGCGTGTGTGTGGTGTCTGTATAAGCCATCTGGTGGTCACATCAGCCAGTGGCTTTACAGTCAGTATGTACCCAGTCTCACTGTCCCCAAGTGTTCTTACCCATGTACACCCCACCTCCACAGTCACCCTTCCCACATATCTATCTATCTATCTATCTATCTATCTATCTATCTATCTATCTATCTATCTATCTATCTATCTATCTATCTATCTATCTATCTATCTATATATCTATATATATATATATATATATATATATATATATATATATATATATATATATATATATATAATTCAGAACCCTCATACAAGTCGGATATATATATATATATCCGACTTGTATGAGGGTTCTGAATTCTTCTGCTGTGCCCAGAATAAATGAGTATTCCTGTTTGTACCATGGAGAGAGTTTTGCTAGAAGGCCAGATAACTGTTGTTGGTTGGTCATAATTCGTGTTGCTGGAAGGCCAGATAACTGTTGATGGTTGGTCATAAAACATTGACTATGTACTGGTTGCTATGAGACTACACTGATTGATAGAGTAGAATGGGCATGTGTTCTCTGGTTTCATGATTGTATCGAGACACACAAAGAATGCAAGCATATTTGGCATGTTTTCTGCCGTGGCTTTAAAGTACGGTTGATAAAAGTGATACATGAAACTTCTCAATGGATGGCATACTTTATGGTTCCATTGGGGGTGGATTTGGGAAGATTGCGTGATGGTTAGCTTAGTGTGTGACAGCACTTAAGGGGAGAGAGCCAGAGTTGGAGTCAAATCGAATTGAAAGCAGTCTATTCAGAAAGTAAACTGAAACGACAATTCAATAATAGAAAAAGGGCATTTATTTTCAATGACTTCTCAATAAACTGAAAAGTAGAAGCTATTTATCACTTCCTGAACTGACTGCCCTTTGATTTGAATTGAGCCCAACCCTGGAGAGAGCGTGTCAACTTCTGCTCAGAGAGAGAGCGAGGAAGAGAGAGAGAGAGGAAGAGAGGGAGGGAGACAGCTGCCCTGTGTCTGTCACTTTGTCGACCGCATCTGACAGCAAAAAATTGCTTAGATGTTACCAGAAATGCCTCTATAACTGTCAAAATCTCTCTTTTCACTTCGTTCCAAAATGTTACCCTTGGTGTGTGTCTCTCTCTCCCCCACAGGAGGTGCAGCGATGCACGGTGGACATGAAGATCACGTCGGAGCACTCCAACCATCCAGACAACAAGCACAAGAACAGATACATCAACATCGTGGCCTGTGAGTAGTGCACACCACACATCACAATACAGGAGCATGACAGGCTGTCACACCACTGCACTGATGCTTCATGTCATACAGATCCTGCTTGTAAGAGTACAGCTCTCATCATCTAGGCTACTGGTGTCTTCAGAGCTAACAGAATATGTAGTGTGGGGAATGTGAGAGGCGCACGCACGCGCGCACACACACACACACACACACACACACACACACACACACACACACACACACACACACAC
>NC_036838.1:44415724-44513495 GCF_002910315.2 Salvelinus sp. IW2-2015
ACGAAGGACCTCAATACCACTGACAGACCGTAATAACAATTCGACCATATACCCCGCAGACTCCCGGATATACCACTGCAACCTAATACCACATGAGACCTATACACTGCAGACTATACCACACGGCAACACGGAACCATAACCACTGCAGAACAAGGTCTGCAGTGTTATAGGTCTGCAGTGTTATAGGTCTGCAGTGTTATAGGTCTGCAGTGTTATAGGTCTGCAGTGTTATAGGTCTGCAGTGTTATTGGTCTCAGTGTTATTGGTCTACAGTGTTATTGGTCTACAGTGTTATTGGTCTACAGTGTTAATGGTCTCCATACCTGTCTTCTGAGGTGATCCTGTTCTACTGGTCTCAGTGTTATTGAAAAGTGACTAACATGATATCTCATCTGCTTCTTATCATGTAGAAAGATACTAATCAATGTGTTTTCTCTCTATCTCCCTCCTCCCTCTTCCTCCCTCCCTCTCTCCAAGGGTCAGAAAGGGAACACTAAGGGGTGTCAGAGTGAAAGAACGGTGGTGCAATACCACTATACCCAGTGGCCTGACATGGGCGTCCCTGAGTACACTCTGCCCGTGCTCACCTTCGTCAGGAGGTCCGCTGCCACCCAGACCCCGGAGATGGGCCCTATGCTGGTCCACTGCAGGTATTGTCTCTGTCACTGTGCTGCTCAGGGGTTCATATGGGGGAAGACTTACTAAATTAGAAGGGGTGCACATTTTGCAAACTGTGTATTCAAAAATGTATCATGCATGAGAGGAAGAACAAAAGGCAAAAATAAAGATTATGAGAACTAATGAGCCCCCAAAAATAGTCAATATTAGACAGTTTCATGATTTACTGTAGTTTAGTTTATTATTTATTTTCACCAGTGAAGCATCTGTTGTGGTGTCAAAGCTTGATACATAAGTGTTTCGGCCAATAAATGGGTATGATTATTATTATTTTTATTTATTTTTTTTGTTACTTATTTTGTACATAATGTTGCTGCGTGTCTTATGACGGAAAATAACTTCTGGACATCGGAACAGTGATTACTCACCACGAACTGGTAGAAGCTTTTTCCTTTAACGAGTCCGACGTGAAGGATATACTGCTTTCCCGGTAACAGGCCACAATCCTTGTCATTTGTGTGAAGAGAAGATGGAGAAAAAGGGGGCGGAGTACGGGCTGCCTTCTGAGAATTTGTAGGTGATCGAGTAAACTCCCACTGCCATCTGTTCTATTGGCAAATATTGGAAAATAAAATTGATGACCTACGAGCAAGATTAAACTACTAACAGAACATTAAAAAATGTATATCTTATGTTTCACCAAATTGTGGCTGAACGACAACATTCACAAAATACAGATGGCCGGTTTTACACTGTATCGGCAGGATAGAACAGCAGCCTTTGGTAAGACAAGGGGTGGCGGTCTATGTATATTTGTAAACAGCAGCTGGTGCACGATATCTAAGGAAGTCTCAAGATTTTGCTCGCCTGAGGTAGAGTATCTCATGATAAGTTGTAGACCACACTATCTACCTAGAGAGTTTTCATCTGTATTTTTCGTAGCTATCTACATACCACCGCAGACCGATGCTGGCACTAAGACACACTCAATGAGCTGTATACCGCCATAAGCAAACAGGAAAATGCTCATCCAGAGGCGGCGCTCCTAGTGGCCGGGGACTTTAATGCAGGGAACTTAAATCTGTTTTACCAAATTTCCACCAGCATGTTAAATGTGCAACTAGAGGGAAAAAAACTCTAGACCACCTTTACTCCACACACAGAGACACATACGAAGCTCTCCCTCGCCCTCGCCCTCCATTTGGCAAATCTGACCATAATTCTGTCTTCCTAATTCCTGCTGACAAGCAAAAATTAAAACAGGAAGCACCAGTGATGAAAAAAAGTGGTCAGATGAAGTAGATGCTAAGCTACAGGACTGTTTTGCTAGCACAAACTGGAATATGTTCCGGGATTCCTCCGATGGCATTGTGGAGTACACCACATCAGTCACTGGCTTTATCAAAAAGTGCATCGATGACGTCGTCCCCACAGTGACTATACGTACATACCCCAACCAGAAGCCATGGATTACAGACAACATCCGCACTGAGCTAAATGGTAGAGCTGCCGCTTTCAGGGAGCGGGACTCTAACCCGGAAGCTTATAAGAAATCCCGCTATGCCCTCCAACGAACCATCAAACAGGCAAAGCGTCAATACTGGACTAAGATCGAATCGTACTACACAGGCTCCAACGGCAAACTATTGCAAACTTTTACAGACTACAAAGGGAAGCACAGCCGAGAGCTGCCCAGTGACACGAGCCTACCAGATGAGCTAAATTACTTCTATGATCGTTTCGAGGCAAGTAACACTGAAACATGCATGAGAGCATCAGCTGTTCCGGACGACAAAAGATTTGGCATGGGTCCTCAGATCCTCAAAAGGTTCTACAGCTGCACCATTGAGAGCCTCCTGAATGATTGCATCACCTGGTATGGCAACAGCTCGGCCAGTGCATCACTGGGGCCAAGCTTACTGCCATCCAGGACCTCTATACCAGGCGGTGTCAGAGGAAGGCCCTAAAAATTGTCAAAGACTCCAGCCACCCTAGTCATAGACTGTTCTCTCTGCTACCGCATGGCAAGCGGTACCGGAGTGTCAAATCTAGGTCCAAGAGGCTTCTAAACAGCTTCTACCCCCAAGCCATAAGACTCCTGAATATCTAATGAAATTGCGACCCAGACTATTTGCATTCCCCCCCTTTTACACTGCTACTACTCTCTGTTATTATCTATGCATAGTCACTTTAATAACGCTACCTACATGTACATATTACCTCGACTAACCGGTGCCCCCCGCGCATTGACTCTGTACCGGTACCCCCTGTATATAGCCTCGCTATTGTTATTTTACTGCTGCTCTTTAATTATTTGTTACTTTTCTTATACTTACTTAATATATATATATATATATATATATATATATATATATATATATATATATATATACATGCAGTGCTGTGAGTGACCTGGCATAGAACCATGCACTCTAAAAAGTAAAGGTTCCTGGAGTATCCTTTAGGGGTTCTTCAAATTGAAACTGTGGGGGAAACCCTAGAAGTTATTTTAAGAACCCTTGAAAAAGGTTATTCGAAGAACCTTTTGGGATAAATTTTTTTAACTCCCTGTCCTCCCTCCCACCATTTAAAAAAAAAATATTTTAATAATAACAATATTGACAATATTGATTTAAATAATACATTGTTTATTTAGTGGCACCACAAATGTGAATTAATATTTACAAAACAATTTTCCAAACAAAACATCAAAAAAAAATGTCTGCAGACATTTCATTTCATTACATTTTTTAAATTAAATAATGATGTACAATAAAAACATACATTAAAAATGAATCATAGGTAAACTAACAATATTGTAGACTTGATACTAAATACAGTTTTTTTTTGCGTGTGTGTGTGTGTGTCCAACAACCGCTTGCCCAACAACCACTTAGTTATGTTAGGGAGTTTGCCATCTTTATGACTGGCCCTGGTAACTTCACCCCGACTTCTCTTATCCCCAGAACACAGTAACTTTAAGAACATTAGTGTTTTTCTGACATTTTTGGGAAATTTTACTGAAAATAAAAAAATACAGCCCTAGCAGAGCCCCAAGTCCCATGGGGACGTCCTCTAGGGCGTGGGTGTTCTCCCCATCAAATACCAGGGTGATTTCACTCTCGTGGTGAATTGGATTCCCACCGATGTGCAGTAAAGGAGTGGGGAGTGGTGAAATCTGTGTCACCATAAGTAAGAAAAGATTAATACACATACAATTAACAAAGAACATAACAAATGTTCAGCTGTAGTTTTATATAAGCATGCACACATGTTTCTGAAGAAACAGATTATTTGAGCATAGGCATACCTTCTCACGGCCATAAAGGCCACTCGGGTCGTCATTGAAGAGGTAGGGCAAGAGCAGGATTGCTGCTGTGGTCTCGAGTCCTAGTAAAGCAATGATCTTACTACACTTGCTAATTTTATTGCAAAATACATTATAGAAAGGGAAGGAATAACAGCAAATACCCCTGTGTGCCTCTTCTGTATTGTCCTCCAGGAACTGTCGAAATAGCAGGATGATGTCCTCACCCCTGCCTCGCCTCTCTATCTCTGCTAGTCCTTGAATCTCTTTTTATCTATATCCATTTCATGGACTTGATTATTAATTTCTGAGAAGATCTGAAAAGTTCTTTGCCGACATTTGTATGCTAATAGATTTCAGTTTGTATTGACTGCTATGTAGGTTAAATGTACACTTCAAATGCAGCTGTTCTTGGTTGCTGATAATTGGCCTCTGTATGCCTATGTAGATATTCCATAAAAAATCAGCCGTTTCCAGCTACAATAGTCATTTACAACATTATCAATGTCTACACTGTATTTCTGATAAATGTTATGTTATTTTAATGGACAGAAAATGTGCTTTTCTTTCAAGGCCATTTCTAAGTGACCCCAAACTTTTGAACGGTAGTGTATATATTAAATAAATATTGAAAGATAAATGGCATCGACATACAATTGAATGCAAAATAGAAGAACATATTAGAGAAAGCACTAACCAATACAGTACAGCCATACAGTAAAAGTACTGCCAAACAGGCCTAATATCACATTCCAAGCTATCTTTGTATACAAATTGTTCAATATTTTATCAGGCTGACTTTTTTCTGCGTGGCAATACTGTGTTTGGATTCTGAAGGGCATGCATTTATACAAAAGAGGTCTAGTCACTGTATTAATACCATCATGCATTTGAATCCCATCTATATCTACCATCTAAGTTATTAATTTCCCTCCATTTCCAAAATGGGATAGTATTGTATATGTAATGTTATGCCCCCTTGTGAGTTCATAATATTATTGCATGCTGTAGCAGGCTATATAAAGAGGAAGCCCTCCACTGACCGATTAAGTTCATTGCAACATCTCGTCTGGCCAGGTCACCGTCCGTCCTTAGTTAATTAGTTAGTTATTCATTAGTATTTGATATTATTATATCAATTATTTCGATACATATTCAGAGCCAAACATCAACCCAACTTAACATTACCCTTTTAACTGTTAAACTTGGCACGAGCGTTTTCACTTGCAATTGCGAAGTTCCCCGAAGAATTCCAGCAACGATGGGGGTTCCTCGATGAACCCCACCTCCTAAGAAGTTATTTGAAGAACCTTTTTGGGGCTGTTTTTCATTGCCAAGAACCCTAAGGTTCTTTGAGGATCTTAGAACTCCAGTTGAACCCCTAATTTAATTTTTAGAGTGTAATATGCACTGCAGTCTGAAATATACACTATAATTTTCCCTACAGCTACTCTGCACTTCCTTTGTTACCTGAGAGAAATGAATCCCAGCTGTGGCTAGCTAAGCATGTGTTTAAGGCAGGGAAATGGACTGTAATTGTCCAGTGAAAGTTCCCTCCTCGGTAATGAGAGTAATGGTCTCTAATGTCATCTGTCCTGTGCTGTTCGATAATGACCCTTCACAGGCAGGACCTGCTGTGTCTACACACTCAACTTTACAGCTTTGCCAGACACACACACCACAGGTCCTCTAGCCAAGCTTATTACTGTGTCCTGGGTGGACACAGTGACCTGGGTGGACCTTCTCTCAGTGCTGCCGACTGGCTTCTCTCCTGCTGAACATGGATTTCTTTTAATGATACACACAGGAACTTGACATGAGGAGAGGGAAGTCCACCTATGAGGTAGAAATAGCCCTGTTAAGGGTCAGAGGTGACGTTAAGGCATGTTTTATAGGAGTTTGTACTGTATGACTTCTCCAGGAGGGCTTGGATGCATTAGAGCTGCTCTCCCCAACTTCAGTCCTTGAACGTCATTCATCAGCAACTGGTTTAGATCTGGAAAATGACGTGTCTGGACTCTGGCCAGCCAATGACATGAATTGATCGATTAAGAACCAGTTAGAGGAGAAAATGAATGCAGCATACATGGACTGGGTTTGACAGCTGAGTTAGAAGATGAATTAGTCTGCTGCTCTCATGGACCTCTTTGTCCATATTCCTGAAGACCTAAATGCCAATATGAAACCCTGTATGAATATCCAAGTTGTGTGTTCTTGTGTGTGTGCAGTGCGGGTGTGGGCCGGACAGGGACCTACATCGTCATAGACAGCATGCTGCAGCAGATCAAGGACAAAAGCACAGTCAACGTCCTGGGCTTCCTCAAACACATCCGGACCCAGCGCAACTACCTGGTACAGACAGAGGTGGGTCCAGTTTGTGTGTGTGTGTTTGTGTGTTAACACCCTTCTATACTCACTATGTGACATTCTGTTCACTTCAGCATCTGTGTGAAAGCAAATGATGATGTCTTTCTTATCTGTCTTATGCAGCTGTGTTTTAATCTGTCCATATCCCTCTGTGTAATTAGAGAACAGGCATGCATCACATAGCCACTGTTGTCCAGGACCAAAGGACCATAGCCATTGTCATCATTTCTTTACAAAGAGCTGTACTGCCACTGTATGCGTGTCTGACTTGGTGTTGCTTCTCTCCATCTTGCTTGGCCTATAGGAGCAGTATATCTTCATTCATGATGTGTTGATTGAGGCCATCATGGGGAAGGAGACAGAGGTGTTGTCCAGCCAGCTGCACAGCTATGTCAACAGTATCCTTACACCTGGGGTGGGCGGCAAGACTCGCCTGGAGAAACAGTTTAAGGTCTGAGCAGCTCCTTCTCAGTCTTACTGAACCCTAGATCTCTTTCTCGCTTTCTCTATCTGCCTATCATCTCTCTCAAACAGATTTTCTCTGAATCTATATTTTTCTTCCTGCATATCTCTCTCGCTCTCTGTCTCTCTCTCTCTGTACTTCTCTCTCTCTCCGTACCTCTCATTTTCTATCATACTCTCTATGTCTCCCTCTATTCTCTCACTTCCCTCAGCTCTCCATCGTTCCCATGTTTTCCCAGCGCAGGGATCTCAGGGTCATGTCTGTCTCCTTAAAGATGTCTCTCAGCATCACAAAGTCTTGATTGATCTCTGTTTGGGCCCTCTACTGGAGACGTAAATGTAATTAGAATGGAAATACATTTAGGGGAAGAGTACTTCTCTTCCCCGGGTGCCCCCTTTGACTAACGCTACTCACTGCACTTGTTGCCAGGGCAATGTGAACCCTCCTATCACAGTGGGGGGGTCTAGGTTGTCGCCTGGTTTGACGACAGGCTCAGATCATAATTGGCTTTCATTATTCTCCTCCATGGTGTGATTTGATTCGGCCCAGGGTCGGGCGAGATTGAGCGGGCTCTTGCAAAACAATTGCAGCCATTGTGATTTTAATGCAATTAGATGCCAAAAAATTTAGATGCCAAAAATGTCCAAAGTCCTATGTTAATTTCTGCTCTCCAAAGAATTAGCAGTGTTTGTAATTGTGTCATTTGGCAGGAGTGTTAAGATGACAACACAATTTTNGTGTGTGTGTGTGTATGAACATCCTGAGTGACTCATTCCATAATCACCATGTGCCATTCTATTCACTTGCGCATCTGCTGTAAAGTCCCGAATGATCAAACTCCCTGCAGCTAGTCGACAGCTACAGTAGAGCATGACGTCTTTCTTATCTGTCTAATGCAGCTGTGTTTAAGTCTGTCCATGTCCCTCTTTGTAAATATAGGAAAGGCATGCATCACACAGCCACTGTTGTCCGGGACCAAGGGGACCATGGTCATTGTCATCATTTATCTGTTCTAAAAAGAGCTGCACTGCCACTTTGTCTGCATGTCTGACTGGTGTTCTCTCTTTCTGTCCTGCTTGGCCTATAGGAGCAGTATATCTTCATTCATGATGCGTTGATTGAGGCCATCATGGGGAAGGAGACGGAGGTGTTGTCCAGCCAGCTGCACAGCTATGTCAACAGTATCCTTACGCCTGGGGTGGGCGGCAAGACACGGCTGGAGAAACAGTTTAAGGTCAGAGCACCTCCTTCTCAGTCTTACTGAACACTCATTCCCCTAGATCTCTTTCTCTATCTGCCTATCATGCTCCTCTCTCAAACATCTTTTCTCTGCATCTTTCTTTTTCTGCCACATCTCTCTGTCTCTGTCTCTCTCGCTCTCTCTCTCTTTCTCTCCTTACCTTTCTTTCTCTCTCTGTACCTCTTTTTTTCTCTCTCTCTCTCTGTACCCCACTCTCCCTCTATCCTCTCTCTTCTCTCAGCTCTCCATCGTTCTCATGTTTTCCCAGAGCAGGGACTTCAGGGTCCTGTCTGTCTCCTTAAAGACGTCCCTCAGCATCACACATTTGTGATTAATCTCCCTCAGGGCCCACTACTGGAGAAGTGATCGTAATTTGAATGGAAATACATTTGGGGGAAGAGTACTTATCTTCCTCGGGTGCCCCCTTTGACTAACCCCACTCACTGCTTGTTTCCAGGGAGATGTGCACTTTCCTATAATGGTGGGGGGTCTGGGTTGTTGCCTGGTTTGATGACAAGCTCACAACGTAATTGGCTTTCATTATTCTCCTCCACGGTGTATTTGATTTAGCCCAGGGTTGAGCGAGATTGAGCGTGCTCTTGCGAAACAATGGCAGCCATTGGGATTTTAATGCAATTAGCCTCAAGGCTGGATTTAAAGTTAATAATTTTTGGGAGAGAATATTTATTTTGTTTTTCAGAGCCCCAAAAAAAGTCTGTGTTAATTTCTGCTCTACAAAGAATTAAGCAGTGTTTGTCTTTTTGTGACATGCAATTTGGCATGAGTGTTATCTGCAATATTAAGATGAGCAAACACTTTTTTCAGTCAGCAGAATTTGATCTGAGACTTGACTATAATTTAATTAACTGTTGAAAGTCGGTGTTGATGGGAAGCAGCACATGGTTGGGCTGTATTATAAACACACGTTTAGACTTTAGCTATGTTCTGAACCCCATGTTCAGGGCCATAACAGTAGAGTGGTTAGTGTCAGAACTCCTGAGGTCAGTGACTCTACGGAGAGTACTGCAGGCCATTAGAGTTTGTTTAAATGACAGAGTAGGGAGGGTATGAATGATCAAGGGAAGCATGTGTCTTTATCAGATACTCTGGTGTATTGTATCATTGTTATCTAACCTCTTTCTCTCTGTCTTTCTTCCTCCCCCACTTTCATCCATCCGTCTGTCCCTCTTTCTTGCCCTCTCACCTCCTCTCTTGTTGCAGTTGGTGACTCAGTGTAACGCCAGGTTTGTGGAGTGCTTCAGTGCTCAGAAGGAGTGCAACAAAGAGAAGAACCGCAACTCCTCGGTAGTACCCTGTAAGTCAAATTATATTCTCCATGCACCACCTGACAGCGATATTCAGATTTCGTATTGGCTCCCGTCTAGACTGCTGCTTTCCACAGTTTCCTGTTTCTGATAACCTTAGGCTCTATTCATGGTCATAGGAAATCATTCATCTACAGTAGTTAGTTACATAACCAGTTGTTTATGGTCCATGCTCATACTATAGTTCTTTTAAGTGATTATGCTGTGGCTGCTTTCATAAAAATGACACACTCTGCTTTGTAAACCAATAAGAACATGTTTGCTACTTAGCTCTATGATCACTTTGCCTTGATTGGATCTCTCTTTCTCTATGGCAGCGGAGCGAGCGAGGGTGGGGTTGGCACCTTTACCCGGCATGAAAGGCACAGATTACATTAACGCGTCTTACATAATGGTGAGTACCACCTCCTGTCCCTCCTCTGTCAATCATTCACTGTCCCTGTCACACACCCGGCTGGACCAACTGAGCTAAGGAATATTATGATATAAGATCCCTTTGTCTCATAGACATTGTTCATTGCTATCAACTGAAAGGAATAGACTTGGATTTGTTGTTGACCTATGTGAATCCTAGGTTTGTGTCGGGACATAAAAAGGTAGGCCGCTAGATCTAAGGTGTTTTGAGCAGTGGTAGTCTACTGCTGTGGCAGGTTTCATCTGACACACACAGGCTTGTTTTCATCTTTGTGTGTAACCACAACACAACCCTTGCTTGGACCCTTGACCTCTGTTGTGACACCACAGGGCTACTACAGGAGCAATGAGTTCATCATTACCCAGCATCCTCTGCCTCACACCACTAAAGACTTCTGGAGGATGATCTGGGACCACAATGCACAGATCATTGTCATGCTGCCGGACAACCAGGGGCTGGTGGGTCTCTCACACGCATGCACATACGCACATGAACAAATGCACATGCCTGTGCAAGCATGCAGGCACACACACACATACAGTACATGCACACACACACCACCACTAAGTGTTGTTGGCTTCAGCCTTATCTCTGGTCTATTAAAGGGCTGTCTTAGCACGCTAAGCTTAGTCTCTCCCAGCCTTGGCCCAGTGTTCACACAGGAAGCCACTCGTTTGGGGGTGAGAGGAATTGAGATGAATACTGAAGGTGACAGCAGCTGTATCAGTCGCTCCACTCAGCCATATGTCTTATTAAGATTAAGATCAAGATTAAGATCACTTTATTGGTCAATTGCACACAAGGTCCAAACGAAATTTGACAACCACTTTTAACCCGACCCCGCCAAAAAACACACATTCATACAGTGCCTTCAGAAAGTATTCATACCCGTTGACTTATTACACATTTTGTTGTGCTACAGCCTGAATACAAAATTGATTTAATTTTTGTCCTGTCCTCAACTGGCAGCTTTATTAAATAGTACCCGCAAACACCAGTCTCAATATCAACAGTGAGGAGGCGACTCCGGGATGCTGGCCTTCTAGGCAGAGTTGAAAGAAAAGATTAAGATGGGTTAAAGAACACAGACACTGGACAGAGGAACTCTGCCTAGAAGGCCAGCATCCCGGAGTCGCCTCTTCACTGTTGAAGTTGAAACTGGTGTTTTGCGGGTATTATTTAATGAAGCTGCCAGTTGAGGACTTGTGAGGCATCTGTTTCTCAAACTAGACACTCAAATGTACTTGTCCTCTTGCTCAGTTGTGCACCGGGGCCTCCCACTTCTCTTTCTATTCTGGTTAGGGCCAGTTTGCGCTGTTCTGTGAAGGGAGTAGTACACAGCGTTGTACGAGATCTTCAGTTTCTTCAATATTTCTCGCATGGAATAGCCATTATTTCTCAAAACAAGAATAGACTGATGAGTTTCAGAAGAAAGTAATTTGTTTCTGGCCATTTTGAGCCTGTAATCGAACCCAAAAATGCTGATGCTTCAGATACTCAACTAGTCTAAAGGAGGCCAGTTTTATTGCTTCTTTAATCAGAACAACAGTTTTCAGCCTTGCTAAATTTTTTCAAAAGGGTTTTCTAATGATCAATTAGCCTTTTAAAATGATAAACTTGGATTAGCTAACACAACGTGCCATTGGAACACAGGAGTGATGGTTGCTGACAATGGGCCTCTGTACGCCTATGTAGATATTCCATTAAAAAATCAGCCGTTTCCAGCTACAATAGTCAATTACAACATTAACAATGTCTACACTGTATTTCTGATCAATTTGATGTTATTTTAATGGACCAAAAATGTGCTTTTCTTTCAAAAACAAGGACATTTCAATGTGACCCTAAACTTTTGAAAGGTAGTTTATTTTGATTTGTTTAACACTTTTTTGGTTACTACATGATTCCATATGTGTTATTTCATAGTTTTGATGTCTTCACTATTATTCTACAATGTAGAAAATAGCAAAAATAAAGAAACATCTTGAATAAGTAGGTGCTCTAAAACTTTTGACAAGTAGTGTAATTATTCACACCCCTGAGTCAATACTTTGTAGAAGCACCTTTGACAGGGATTACAGCTGTGAATCTTTCTGGGCAAGTCTCTAAGAGCTTTCCACAACTGGATTGTGCAACACTGGCCATTATTGTTTTCAAAATGATTCAAGCTCTGTCAAACTGGTTCTTGATCATTGCTAGGCAACCATTTTCAGGTCTTGCCATAGCTTTTCAAGTAGATTTAAGTAAAATGTCGGCCACACAGGAACATTCACTGTCTTCTTGGTAAGCAACTCCATTGTGGATTTGGCCTTGTGTTTTATGTTATTGTCCTGTTGAAAGGTGAGTTTGTCTTAGTGTCTGGTGGAAAGCAGACTGAACCAGGTTTAGCTCTAGGATTTTGCCTGTGCTTCGCACCATTATTTTTTTATCCTGAAAAACTCCCAGTCCTTAACGATTACAAGCATACCCATAACATGATGCAGCTACCAGTATGCTTGAAATATGGACAGTGGTACTCAGTAATGTGTTGTATTGGATTTGCCCAAAACATAACACTTTGTATTCAGGACAAAAAGTTAATTGCTTTACCACATTTTTTGCAGTATTACTTTAGCGCCTTGTTGCAAACAGGATGCATGTTTTAGAATATTTTTATTCTGTACGGGCTTTTCACTCTGTCAATTAGGTTAGTATTGTGGAGTAATTACAATGTTGTTGATCCATCCTCAGTTTTTTCCTATCACAGCCATTAAACTCTTAACTATTTTGAAGTCACCATTGGCCTCATGGTGAAATCCCAAAGCAGTTTTCTTAATCTCAAGCAACTGAGTTAGGAAGGACACCTGTTACTTTGTGTGATGATACATCATCCAAGATGGAATTAATAAGGGATATTCAATGCTGTGTTTTTTTTTTTTACCCGTCCACCAATGGGTGCCCTTCTTTGCGAGGCATTGGAAAACCTCCATGGTCTTTGTGGTTGAATCTGTGTTTGAAATTCACTGCTCGACTGAGGGACCTTACAGATAATTGTATGTGTGTGGGGTACAGAGATGAGGTAGTCATTCAAAAATCATATGAAACACTATTATTGCACACAGAGTGAATCCATGCAACTTATTATGTGACTTGTTAAGCAAACTTTTACTCCTGAACTTATTTAGGCTTGCCATAACAAAGGGGTTGAATACTTATTGACTCAAGACATTTCAGTTTTTCATATTTTAATACATTTGTACAAATTTTGAAAAACATAATTCCACTTTGATGTTTTGTATTGTGTATAGGCCAGTGACAAAAATCTCAATGTAATCAATTTTAAATTCAGGCTGTTACACAATAAAATGTGGAAATAGTCAACGAGTGTGAATACTTTCTGAAGGCATGGTACATATACAGGTTTTGAAGCAATGCAGGGGGCTGCCACACTGGGCACCCAGGAACCTGTTGCTGTGGGGGTGTTAAGTTCCTTTTTCAGTGGAACGATAGCATGCAATGTCCTCTAGGATTTGATACCAGCAACCCTCCGGTTGCCAGCTCATTTCCCTTCAGATTTTTCCTGTCGGACCTGGGATTCGAACTGGCAATTCTCCGGTTGCTGGCTTACCTCTCTACCTGCTGCCCATACCAGTCGCCTCTCTAACTAACTCTGTCTATATATCTATGATTTCACACACTGAGTAGTGGCACTTCTGCACTCATACTCCAGTTCCTTTAACATTTTGATGTTTTTGTTTTAGGGCTAGTCCTTTGCTCAATATGAACTGTCAGTTCTTATACTAAACTACAATGTCTCACACTCCCCTTCCTTGTATTTCTCATTTTCCCTCCCTTCTTTCTCACCCTTTCCCCTTCTCCCTTTTCCCTATTATTTTCATCCTTGTTTTGGTTTGGCTGTGTCTTTAGGCGGAGGATGAGTTTGTGTACTGGCCAAGCCGAGAGGAGGCCATGAACTGTGAGGCCTTCACTGTCACGCTCATCAGCAAAGACAGACTATGCCTTTCTAACGAAGAGCAGATCATCATCCACGACTTTATCCTGGAGGCCACACAGGTACGATGCGATGTGTGTGCCTGCGTGTCTGGGTGTAAGAAGTCCTCTGTGGCTTAGTTGGTAGAGCATGGCGTTTGCAACGCCAGGATAGTAGGTTATATTCCCAGCACTACCTATACGTAAAATGTATGCACGCATGACTGTAAATCGCTTTGGATTAAAGTGTCTGTTAAATGGCATATATCTGTATTATACACTGAGTATACCAAACATTAGGAACACCTTCTTAATATTGAGTTGCACACCCTCCCCTTTTGCCCTCAGAACAGCCTCAATTTGTCAGGGCATGGACTCTACAAGGTGTCAAAAGCTTTCCACAGGGATGCTGGCCCATGTTGACTCCAATGCTTCCCACAGTTGTCCTTTGGGTGGTGGACCATTCTTGATACAGACGGGAAACTGTTGAGCATGAAAAACCCAGCAGTGTTGCAGTTCTTGACACAAACCAGTGTGCCTGGCACCTACTACCATACCTCTTTCAAAGGCACTTAAATCTTTTCTCTTTACCATTCAGCCACTGAATGGTACACATACACAATCCATGTCTTAATTGTCTCACGGCTTAAAAATCCTTCTTTAACCTGTCTCCTCCCCTTCATCTACATTGACTGAAGTGGATTTAACAAGTGACATCAATAAGGGATCATAGCTTTCACCTGGATTAATCTGTTCAGTCATGGAACGAGCAGGTGTTCCTAATGTTTTGTATACTCAGTGTATATTATTATATTATGTGTGCAGTGTTTTAATGGGCCTGCGTCTGTGTGTATGACTGTCTTTACCTGCATGAGTGTGTGAGTCAGTCTTTGTGTGTGGGTGAGCATCTTTGTATGTACACCTACCTTAAACTATCCCTTCTTCTGTCTTTCTTTTCCCTCTACCCCAGGATGACTATGTGTTGGAGGTGCGTCACTTCCAGTGCCCTAAATGGCCCAACCCTGATGCTCCCATGAGCAGCACCTTTGAGCTCATCAATGTCATCAAGGAGGAGGCCATGATCAGAGACGGACCCACCATAGTGCACGATGAGTGAGTGTGTCACATCATGCTCCTGATGAGAATCATTATCTCTGCTTTTAACCTCTAAGTAAATCATTTAAACTGTGTTCTGTTTCAACAGAACATGTAATTATTCGCTCTAACCAGGTTTCCATGCAACCTTTTTATGTGTAAAGTACATGTGGGCTGTGCATGTCGGATTAAACATTTCACGAAAGGCCTGATGGAAACAGTTAATTTGCTGGTAAACTTTCCAAATGTTGACAAAACAAAATACGCTAGACAAGGTGAGATCTTTTTGTGTCTGTAAAACGAATTATGCGAGAAATTGCAGTGGAAATGCCTTTATGCTCAAATATCGATATAATAACCATCAAATCAAAGTGAACTTAGTCACGTGATTATATTTTGTGTGGCCCTCACACTACGACTCGAGAAACCATGTAGTTTATTAGGCTACAGAAAAACTTCACAGGGTGGTGAAAGTGCAAGGTGATGAGCTTGATGCTCCTTTCCAATAAATATCAAGGGTCTTATTCTGAAGACATGATGATTGATGCCTTGCTGCCATTTGACAAATTTAAAATAATCATGCTCTTTTGTTCATAATAATCTCATCGTGTACCTGCCAGCTGTTGTCTAGAGCGCATGTGTCAAGACCAGAGTGGGCACTCTCACTATAGCCTTTAACACAACATTTTAGTGACAAAACCATCAGTACAGTTGAAAATGCGATGGAAACCCATTTAACTTGTATTTTTTATTCGGTACATGGGAATTTAACCGCAAAAATGTTTTATGTGCAATTCGTCATCACCCACAGCCTTTAATCCGCAACAGGTTCCACCCCCATGTACCCTGATACTCCATCCAATTAGAAATAATGAACGTCTATTAATGCTGACAGACATTAGCGGCAACGAACAACACTCCCAACGACGAGACATGCAGCCTCAGTCATGTTTATTCATTAGGAAAATGAAGATTGCTTGTCTCATCCCAGAGAAAAAAGGGACTAATTGAGCATTTCAGTTCTGTATCTGTACTATGGAATCCCCCCCTAAGAGGTTTTGGATAGACGGCTGTCGTAATTGTCTGCATATTCATTAGCTGGTGAGACGTGGTAGTTAGCTTCTGTATCTCCATCACATTTGACATGGATGTTAATAGAAGCAGCAACCTTTTCCTGTGAGCGTCCCTCTTTTTCTAAGGGGCTGAACCGCTCCTGTAGTCTCACATGGAATTAATTTGACCCTCTGGGCTCACTGGGCTCTATGCTCATTTGTGACCCTGTGTGTCCCTCAGTCCCTGTCCTGTTTTAGGGTCTATAAAGTAACCCTGTTTGTCCCTCTCCTGTCTCCCAGGTTCGGGGCAGTGTCAGCGGGCATGCTGTGTGCCCTTACCACCCTGTCCCAGCAGCTGGAGAGTGAGAGTGCCGTGGGCGTCTATCAGGTGGCCAAAATGATCAACCTCATGAGGCCTGGAGTTTTCACAGACATAGTAAGTAGACCAGTAGAGCATGATTATGGGATTAAATGTAAAAACTACATAATTGAACATTTGTAGTTTCCCCCCTCTCTAAGACCATGTTCCTCTCCCTCCACAGGATCAGTACCAGTACCTTTATAAAGCTATGCTCAGTCTGATCAGCACCAAGGAGAATGGCTCTGGCCTCACGTCCATGGACAGAAACTGCACCATGGCCATGTCTGATGAGTCAGACCAGGCAGAGAGCATGGAGTCCCTCGTCTGAAGGGCCCACCCACCAGGTCTGAGGGGCCCAAGGCCCTCGCAGACAGAGAGCCACTTACTTTGTAAAATGTCAAGGACTATAAGACAAGACTTTTTGAGGCCTTTTTTGCCAGACTCTTGGTTAAATGAATAACCTGATTACTTTTTTACACTGATAAAAAGTTTTTGATATTTATTTTTTGCCATTTTATGTCTTAATGTTATCCTACTGAGCGTTTGCACCTGCGTTTTTGAGTTCACAACAACAAAACATACTTCTGTCTTTCTTGTTTGCACTATAATGTCAGTTACTGCCTATACTAAGCTGATGGACTCTACTACACTTAAGCTCTGATTTCAACATTCCATGGCAAAGCCCTCACTCAACTGCTTTTGAGAAGTAGGAAAAAAAGCATTGCTCTGTTTGCTCTCTACTAGCTCATGTAAGGAAGAGGAGTGAGAGTGTCATAGCTCCATGTTCATATGAATAAGCTGTCCAACCTGAGGTTCATTACAGTAGACCACCTCTCCTCTCCTCACCCTTGTGGCTCAAATATCACTCATTTGCTGCAAGACTCAACAGTCTGGTTTCTGTTACACCTACAGGCAATAGGGTCAACAGTTCTATTTGTTGTTTGATTTTCTTTTGTTTATATGACCTTTATCTTCATTGTGCATCTAATTAGCAATTAAAACCCATATTTGAATATTGAAGGTGGTATTATAACAGCTACGGTGAACTTGTATTATTTTTAGTACGATTCATATTATGCTTTTATATATATATATATATATATATATATATATATATATATATATATATATATATATATATAAATATACTGATCATTATAGCTTGTGATTTTGTAGATGTCCGATGTCATGACATGCCTCAGCCGCACTGACTCCCACTTGATCCAACAGTTTACCACTCTTATTCAATGCCGGTGTTGATTTTCTGCACATTTACAACCCCTTCTGGCTCAGTTGGTTTTTGCTTCTTGCTGCTAATAGTCTACACACAGTCACAGAAGAGTCAAATGAAGAAATGATAATGCACTTGTGTGAGCGGAAACTTCTTTGAGAAAATGGATACTATTGATACAGCCAATTGCTATTTTTTGTGTCATACCCTATTGAATTTATTATTGGGGTAAAGGACTTATGCTCCCACGTCACACAGCCTTGTGTACATCGTTTCTAATCCTCACTGTTGCTTAACTCTGCTTGTGTGTGGTATGATTGTATGCTATGACTGTCGTATGGTGGCCTAAGCAAGGAAAGATTTACTGGGGTTTTTGAGTCCTAGAGTGATTCACATAAACTCATTGACCCTGTTTAAGTTGTTGTCATACTGCCACCTCTATATTTCCTGTTAGAATCACTTTGATAAATACCTCCCTTAGTTATCTGAAGGAAAGAGAGACCACCTGTGATTTACATTTGAAATAAAATGTGAATTCATTATACAGCACAATGACCATGCTATTAGAATATTTGTATTTAATTATCACAACAAAGCATCGAGGATACCTATGATTTGTAACTTTTACCAAAGACTTATACTCATTTCCGTTAATAGAACTATTAGAGAGAGGGAGAGCAAGTTAGTTGCATTTGTGTGTGATTTCCTTTTTTAGTGATATGTAGGCTGTTGAGTGAGGATAATTCTGTTTACTTTTTCTTCTGCTTCTTTTGGCATCTTTTTGTTTCCAGGCTGGAATTTCTGCATCATCTCCTCATCACTTGTGTTAGTTTAGGAATTCCCTTTGCTACAGAAGGAGTTCATTGCAATTGTATTATATTTAATTTCTCACTCAACTCATAGAATTACAAAATTAAGTGGAGAGATGCATCAATTATTTGATTTTTTTACCCGTCATGTTTCATCTCCTTCCAAGGAGGGCTTTTGAATGAAGTCATAACTCTCCAACATTTGGGGTAGACAGCTGACTTTTGTCCCTTTGTCAGTGAAGGCATTTTGCATCATTAAGCACTAGCTTTTTTCAGTTTTGTCTTGTTCCATCAGGTTAACTCTTAATTTCCTGACTGAGCCTAGTGTCCACTGTCAGGTGTGTTTATGTGTTGCAAAACACAAACACTAGTGTGTCATGAAAACAATGTACATATTTTGTTGCTTCTATAACCAACCGTTCTCTGGAAACTTTGTATCTATGGTATATAATCATAGAATTTATATTTTCATATAAAGCTATTTTTCTTTCTCTCGTTTCAACTCTTTCGTTGCTTTGCTTTTGTGGTGAAACGTGGAAACCAAGTCTCTGTGCACTGAGCTAGTGGTTGTCATCACATTCCAATACAATTCCACGCCTCCCATTAACTTTAAATCAGTGATTGTGATATCATTATTGTTATTACTTTGTTTTTGTCATTTTTTTCTGAGTTACAATTCTGTTGTCAAAGTGTAATAGAATAATTTTGTCCCATTGACCATTTTGAACAGCTGGGCGTTGCTTCTTCTTTTGTAACCTGAAATAAGGAAAAAATAAGGAAAAAATGTTTTGTTTCGTTGAAAGCTATATCAGAGCATTCTATTATAGTGTTATTTAATATGTAAATTGTATTGCTATACTTAAAATAAAATATGGGTTTTGATGTACTTTGTTGAAAACCTTGTGTGGTCCATGTTTCATGCCTTTGTGCATTGAATTTACTAGTTTGTATCATATTGTGAATAAAGTGTTATCATTCCACTATCCTTGTATTAATATCACATAATTAGATATGAGGTTGCCATCTAGTGGTAAAGTAGTGAAGCCCAGAACACCCAAGTAAACTCAGCAAAAAAAGAAACGTCCTCTCACTGTCAACTGCGTTTGTTTTCAGAAAACTTAACATGTGTAAATATTTATATGTACATAAGATTCAACAACTGAGACATAAACTGAACAAGTTCCACAGACATGTGACTGACAGAAATTGAATAATGTGTCCCTGAACAAAGGGGGGGGGTCAAAATCAAAAGTAACAGTCAGTATCTGGTGTGGCCACCAGCTGCATTAAGTACTGCAGTGCATCTCCTCCTTATGGACTGCACCAGATTTGCCAGTTCTTGCTGTGAGATGTTACCCCACTGTTCCACGAAGGCACCTGCAAGTTCCCTGACATTTCTGGGGGGAATGGCCCTAGCCCTCACCCTCCGATCCAACAGCTCCCAGACGTGCTCAATGGGATTGAGATCCGGGCTCTTCGCTGGCCATGGCAGAACACTGACATTCCTGTCTTGCAGGAAATCACGCACAGAACGAGCAGTATGGCTGGTGGCATTGTCATGCTGGAGCGTCATGTCAGGATGAGCCTGCAGGAAGAGTACCACATGAGGAAGGAGGATGTCTTCCCTGTAACGCACAGCGTTGAGATTGCCTGCAATGACAACAAGCTCAGTCCGATGATGCTGTGACACACTGCCCCAGACCATGACGGACCCTCCACCTCCAAATCGATCCCGCTCCAAAGTACAGGCCTCGGTGTAACGCTCATTCCTTCAACGATAAATGCAAATCCGACCATCAACCCTGGTGAGACAAAACCGTGACTCGTCAGTGAAGAGCACTTTTTACCAGTCCTGTTTGGTCCAGCGACGGTGGGTTTGTGCCCATAGGCGACATTGTTGCCGGTGATGTCTGGTGAGGACCTGCCTTACAACAGGCCGACAAGCCCTCAGTCCAGCCTCTCTCAGCTTATTGCGGACAGTCTGAGCACTGATGGAGGGATTGTGTGTTCCTGGTGTAACTCGGGCAGTTGTTGTTGCCATCCTGTACCTGCCCCGCAGGTGTGATGTTCGGATGTACCGATCCTGTGCAGGTGTTGTTACACGTGGTCTGCCACTGCGAGGACGATCAGATGTTCGTCCTGTCTCCCTGTCTTAGGCATCTCACAGTAGGGACATTGCAATTTATTGCCCTGGTCACATGTGCAGTCCTCCTGCCTCCTTGCAGCATGCCTAAGGCACATTCACACAGATGAGCAGGAACCCTGGGCATCTTTCTTTTGGTGTTTTTCAGAGTCAGTAGAAAGGCCTCTTTGGTGTCTTAAATTTTCATAACTGTGACCTTAATTGCCTACCGTCTGTAAGCTGTTAGTGTCTTAACGACCGTTCCACAAGTGCATGTTCATGAATTGTTTATGGTTCATTGAACAAGCATGGGAAACAGTGTTTAAGCCGTTTACAATGAAGATCTGTGAAGTTATTTGGATTTTTACGAATTATCTTTGAAGACAGGGTCCTGAAAAAGAGACATTTCTTTTTTTGCTGAGTTTAGTTTTCGATAAGCCTACACATCCTGATCTCATGAGGTTAAATTGTTTTGCAAGGCCTAATTAAACAGTGTTTGTGAGAGTATGAGTACCATAATTATTAAAGCATAAATTATTGTAAAACACAGTAATTATGTTTGATTAGCCTTAAATTACACAATAGAAAGTGTAATTGTCATCGAAGCAATAATTACAGAAGTAGGGAGGTAACTGAAAGTTGCATGATTGGATTGCTGTCAGATTCACAAAGCAGACAAACGTATTTGTTAGAGATTGTTTTGATTTGGTTGTTCATGCTCCACCTAAGACTATTTTAATTAGTTTATACCGCTCAATAATGCAGTGGCCCAGCCAGTGAATGGTGGAACTTTCACAGTCCTATGAGACAGAGTAGTTTTTATTTGGATTTCCACCTTGCAAATCTATGTTTTCTTCACTTTCAGCCTGGCCAATGCATTGTGTAAACACCTAAATATATCAGAGAGAGAGAGAGAGTAAATATATATAGAGATAATATAAAACATTGAATGTGACAAAACAACTCTGGTTTAGCTGACACATTTTTTTACCCCCTTTTTCAATCTTGTCTCATCGCTGCAACTCCCCAACTTTTTCTCAAGTATGGGTAACTGCATAGTTGGAGTGTGGGTGAAAGTGGGTGTTGCAAAAGAAGTGGGTGGACCAACAGCGATGGGTGTAACATCAGCACTCCATTATTGGTTAGACCGGCCATAGCCAGGTGCACCGCGGGTCAGCTTTGTGTTTACATAACAGGTTAAGAGAACTAACGTAGCAGGTCAGGAGAATTAACATAGCAGGTTAGGAAAATTAGGTTACGGTCAGGAAAAGGGTTAGGCTTGGCAGAAATGTGTAGCAGGTTAGGATAATTAACATGGCAGGATAGGAGAATGAGGTTAAGGTTAGGAAAAGGCCTAGGGTTAGGCTTAGCTAAAATGCTACAGTTTTCAACAATCGACTCATGGTGCAGCCCATTCAGCCACGTGAAATGGTCTTGAGGGGCAACAAATCTGCCCAATTACCTGAATCGCTTTCCATACACCCACTTCTGTTGACATGGCTATTTTCAGACAGCTCCAAGTATCCAGTTACCTTTTCCTAATGTTAACCTCATTCTCCTAACCTGCCACGTCAACTCCTTGAGAGCAAACATATGAGTCATGGGTAACTGTATGTCTGGAAGTGGGCGTGTCAACAGAAGTAGGAGGATCAACAGAAGTGGGTGTATGGAATGCGAATCAGCTAATTGGGCAGATTTGTTGCCACTGAAGACAGTTTCGCGTTTTCAAACTTTCAGTGTGTGTGGTCTTGGTCGGCAGAGATGATGGTAAGGAATGTTCAGGTAGACTAACATTTTGCCATTCACTTTGAGGTGTGTCTTTTGTGTAGCTACCTACGCTACCTGACCAAAAGCTCATTGAACATCTCATTCCAAAATCATGTGCATTAATATGGGGTTGGTCCCCCCTTTGCTGCTATAACAGCCTACACTCTTCTGGGAAAGCTTTCCACTAGATGTTGGACTTGCTTACATTCAGCCACAAGCACTAGTGAGGTTGGGCACTGATGTTGAGCAATTAGGCCTGGCTCGCAGTCGGCTTTACAATTCATCCCAAAGGTGTTTGATGGGGTTGAGGTCAGGGCTCTGTGCAGGCCAGTCAAGTTCTTCCACACCGATCTTGACAAACCATTTCTGTATGGACCCCGGGGACATTGTCATGCTGAAGCAGGAAAGAGCCTTCCCCAAACTGTTGCCACAAAGTTGGAAGCACAGAATTATCTAGAATGTAATTGTATGCTGTAGTGTTAAGATTTCCCTTCACCGGACCTAAGGGGCCTATCCAGAACCATGAAAAACAGCCCCAGACCATTATTCCTCCTCCACCAAACTTTACAGTTGGCAATATGCATTGGGGCAGGAATGTTCTCCTGGCATCCACCAAACCCAAATTCATCTGTTGGACTGCCAGATGGTGAAGCGTGAGTCATCACTCCAGAAAACGTGTTTCCACTGCTTGAGAGTCCAATGGCGGTAAGCTTTACACCACTCCAGCCAAAGCTTGGCATTGCACATCTAAGGCGATCTAAGGCTTGTGTGCGGCTGCTCGACATTGTAAATCCATTTCCTGGATAGTTATTGTGCTGACATTGCTTTCGGAGGCAGTTTGGAACTCGGTAGTGAGTGCAACCGAGGACAGACAATTTTTAAGCGCTATGTGCTTCAGCATTCGACAGTAACCTTCTGTGAGCTTGTTGTCCTACCACTTCGTGGCTTAGCTGTTGTTGCTACTAGATGTTTCTACTTCACAATAACAGCACTTACAGTTGACGGGTCAGAAATTGGACTTACTGACTTGTTGGAAAGGTGGCATCCTATGATAGTGCCACATTGAAAGTCAATGAGCTCTTCAGTAAGGCCATTCTACTGCCAATGTTTGTCTATGGAGATTGCATAGCCGTGTGCTCGATTTTATACACCTGTCAGCAACGGGTGCGGCTGAAATAACCGAATCCACTAATTTGAAAGGGTGTCCACATACTGTTGCTTATACAGTGTATGTTCTTTGTTGATGTATACTAGCTTTTTATTGCTATCTAACATTAACTTGGCTATAATCTACCAGATAACGTTAGCTAGAATAGCCTGTTAAAGTAACTATCATCACCGAGAGTCCTGTTTGCTGTGAGAAAATGTTAGCTAACATTATCAACTCATCTAACTAACTAGCTAGCTAGCTTACTAAACCCTTTGTCATTTATGTTTGTGTTTTACAGAATATCACAGTTTTTAAAACTGCTGGTGTCCTCATGGCTTATCTCAGTGCCAGAAGTGCCAATTGTATCATCTGCCAGTCGTCTGTTATCAAGCCCCAAGACTATACCAGTTTGTGGTCACACATTGAGTCTAAAATGTTGAAAGGTGTGCAGCACAGAGGTAAGCACATATATCTTCTGTAATTGTGCCAAAATATATATTTAAAATTAAAATGATGATTTCCCAGTAGGAGGGAATGAATAAAGAGGTTTCAGATAGCTACACATAGGCCTACTAGCCACATGAAGCCTACCATTAATTAGATTAGGTCAGCATCTGTCATCACATGATACAATGATCAATACAGGCTCGCCAGACAATTTGCCTCCCATTTCATGAACACTTATTTCATGATCTGTGGTTGCTGTTGGCATTTCTGCATCTGAAGCCATTTGACGTGAGATAGTGGTGGAACAGAGTCATACAGAGACCTGTCACACAGGGGGACAGGACTGGCCTTCAGAACCTGCATTAGCAGGTCCCTTTCGGAACTAAGTGGATGTTCTGGCCATTCTGATCAGGCTGAGACATTTCTGCTGCCACCCTGACCTACTGTGCAAGACCACTACACATACAGGTGTGGTAGCTGTGACTCCTTTAGAGTTATGAGAGCGTCTGAGGCTGGTGCTGGGCAGTGGCTCTGATGAGGAATGTGCTGTGTCTGGACTGTCCGTCTGCGCGTCATCACACACTGTGTACTGTGCATCGCAGAGGTCATACATACTGAGCAGGAGCAGGCGTGGTGCCTTCTGTGCAGAGGCCAGATCAGGAAAGGAAAGGGGCATACCTAGTCAATTGTACAACTGAAAGCATTCAACTGAAATATGTCTTCCGCATTTAACCCAACACCTCTGAATCGGAGAGGTGCAGGGGGCTGCCATAATTGACATCCACGTCTTCGGCGCCCAGGGAACAGTGGGTTAACTGCTTTACTCAGGGGCAGAATGACAGATTTTTACCTTGTCAGCTCAGGGATTCAATCCAGCAACCTTTCGGTTACTGGCCCAACGCTCTAACCACTAGTCTACCTCAAGGCCAGTGAGCTGGTGGGTTTTCCTCCGGAAGAAGAGGAGGAGGAGGGCAACATCTCAGAGAACTGGAGGAGCAGCTCCAAGGTGGAGGATCTGTCTAGCCTGCTCTGACTGTGCAGTGAGCGCAACAGCAACAAGAGTCCAGTTGTCTCTCAGGTCAACACGCTTCCTCACTCTACTGCAGAGTCCCACTCAGGGAGGATGTTTTTCAGGTTTGTGCGTCTGGACGGCACTGAGCCAGAAGAGGACAGCTCAGGTCATCAAGGAGTTCCAGAGAGATACACCCGAGTGCTTCTGTCACTCTAAGCCGGAGGGGTGGGGCTAAACCTCACAGCTGCCTCACGCATCTTCCTCATGGACCCAGTCTTGAACCCAGCAACAGAGGACCAGTGTGTGAACCGCTGTCACCGCCTCGGCCAGAAGAGAGACGTTGCCATCACTAAGTTCATAGTGAAGGACTCTGTGGGGGAGAACATGGTGGGGATTGAGGCAGAAGCAGAGGTGTCTGTTTCTCAAACTAGACACTCTAATGTACTTGTCCTCTTGCTTAGTGGGGCCTCCCACTCCTCTTTCTATTCTAGTTAGAGCCAGTTTGCGCTGTTCTGTGAAGGGAGTAGTACACAGCGTTGTACGAGATCTTCAGTTTCTTGGCAATTTCTCGCATGGAATAGCCTTCATTTCTCAGAACAAGAATAGACTGACAAGTTTCAGAAGAAAGTTCTTTGTTTCTGGCTATTTTGAGCCTGTAATTGAACCCACAAATGCTGATGCTCCAGATACTCAACTAGTCTAAAGAAGGACTGTTTTATTGCTTCTTTAATCAGGACAACAGTTTTCAGCTGTGCTGACATAATTGCAAAATGGTTTTCTAATGATCAATTAGCCTTTTAAAATGATCATCTTGGATTAGCGTACACAACGTGCCATTGGAACACAGGAGTGACGGTTGCTGATAATGGGCCTCTGTACTCTTATGTAGATATTCCATTAAAAATCAGCTGTTTCCAGCTACAATAGTCATTTACAACATTAACAATGTCTACACTGTATTTCTGATAAATGTTATGTTATTTTAATGGACAAAAAATGTGCTTTTCTTTCAAAAACAAGGACATTTCTTTGTGACCTCCAACTTTTGAACGGTAGTGTATATGTCCTGTATGTACAGTGTGTAGGTCTGATTAAATCATCTGTGATTTGGTGGGCTATGTATGATAAGGACACAGGCAATGTTTGTGATTGAATATACTTTCATGTTTATATTGTTACTGTATGCATCAGCTATGTGTGTCCAAGACAAATTTCCCCTCGGGGACAATAAAGTAGATCTTGAATTACCTTTGGAAAAACAATCTGTCCTGAATGATAGGCCTATTATTCTGATACATAGCCTATTAATCCTGGCAAACCTGAAAAAAGGAATCAAGGTTGACAAATCTTTTTTTCACAGTGATATACAACTTTTTTTTTTTTTTAAATATGTTTGATCTTAAACTTTTATTCCCTGGATTTATTGAGACATTTAAATGTGTTTTTTTTTTTAATGATGAATTGCACGTTCACTGTGAACGATTTGACACATGGTAAAATGTGCCTGTATGTCCTGATCTATGGTTTTGAATATCTGTTTGTACATCATTTTTTTCATGTTTATATGTTCACCTGCCTGGGGACTGCAGATGTAAATTAGCTGTCAGCTGAATCTGGTGCAACGCATCACTTCTCATTTTCTATAGTTATCTTTTGTTTGTTTTTAGTTCCGTCCTTCAGCTACCCTCAACCCCTCTCATCTATCGCTGAAGACCATCCAGTTTTGATTTCTATTTGCCATATATTTTTCAACTGTGCTGTTTCACAAAAGGTCTGAACCTATATACATTTTACGGACACAGTATATTTTACATGAGTTATCTTATTTTTAGTTCCACCCTTCAGTTCCAGACTTATTTTTTGTTGTACATTGTCCCCGTCAAATTAACATAATAAATAAATAATACATATTGCCTATTCAGCTCAAGCTAAACAATCCTGAACCACATATTTTAGATGCAGCACAAGTAATGATAGATGGACTCTAAAAATGACACAGATGTGTAGCCTTGTCTGATGGTTTTCCATGTGAACAGCATCCAAACGTATCATGTAGGACAATCATGAAAGACAGAAGGAAATTATGAAAGAGGTCATTTTAATTTGAGATGTTCATCTAACAAAGTATAGCCCAAAAATAATGGCATTCGGAGAATACATGAGGAGGTACTGTAGGTCTTGACTTGGAGGGGTGTCATGATGTTACTATGTCAGTGTTATCATGACTAAACCAGTTTGACATAATTTGATCCTAGATTAACGCGGACTTGGCCTTTTACCAAATAGGGCTATCTTCTGTATACCACCAATACCTTGTCACAACACAACTGATTGGCTTAAACACATTAAGAAGGATAGAAATTCCACACATTAACTTTTAACAAGGTGTAACCTGTCTGAAATGGCTAGCTAGTTAGCGGGGTGCGTGCTAATACCGTTTCAATCGGTGACGTCACTTGCTCTGAGACCTTGAAGTAGTTAATTAAGTAGTTGTTTCCCTTGCTCTGCAAGGACCATGGCTTTTGTGAAGCGATGGGTAACGATGCTTCGAGGGTGACTGTTGTCGATGTGTACAGAGGGTCCCTGGTTCGAGCCCAGATTGGGGTGAGGAGAGAGACGGAAGCAACACTGTTACAAAGGCACATCTGTTAATTGAAATGCATTCCAGGTGGCAACATCATGAAGCTGGTTGAGAGAATACTGAGAGTGTGCAAAGTTGTCATCAAGCCAAAGGGCGGCTACTTTGAAGAATCTCAAACATAAAATATATTTTGATTTGTTCAACACTTTTTTGGTTACTACATGATTCCATATGTGTTATTTCATATTTTGCTGTCTTCACTATTATTCTACAATGTAGAAAATAGCAAAAATAAAGAAAAACCCTGGAATGAGTAGGTGTGTCCAAACTTTTCACTGGTACTTTATGTATGTATGTATGTATGTATGTATGTATGTATGTATGTATGTATGTATGTATGTATGTATGTATGTATGTATGTATATATATGTATATATATGTATGTGTGTATATATATATACAGTCGAAGTCGGAAGTTTACATACACCTTAGCCAAATACATTTAAACTCAGTTTTTCACAATTCCTGACATTTAATCCTAGTAAAAATTCCCTGTCTTAGGTCAGTTAGGATCACCACTTTATTTTAAGAATGTGAAATGTCAGAATAATATTAGAGAGAATGATTTATTATTTACAGCTTTTATTTCTTTCATCACATTCCCTCTGGGTAAGAAGTTTACATACACTCAATTCGTATTTGGTAGCATTGCCTTTAAATTGTTTAACTTGGGTCAAACGTTTTGGGTAGCCTTCCACAAGCTTCCCACAATAAGTTGGGTGAATTTTGGCCCATTCCTCCTGACAGAGATGGTGTAACTGAGTCAGGTATATTGGCCTCCTTGCTCGCACACGCTTTTTCAGTTCTGCCGACTCATTTTCTATAGGATCGAGATCAGGGCTTTGTGTTGGCCACTCCAATACCTTGACTTTGTTGTCCTTAAGCCATTTTGCCACAGCTATGGAAGTATGCTTGGGGTCATTGTCCATTTGGAAGACCCATTTGCGACCAAGCTTTAACTTCTTGACTGATGTCTTGAGATGTTGCTTCAATATATCAACATAATTTCCTTCCTCATGAGGCCATCTATTTTGTGAAGTGCATCAGTCCCTCCTGCAGCAAAGCACTCCACAACATGATGCTGCCACCCCCGTGCTTCACAGTTGGGATGGTGTTCTTCGGCTTGCAAGCATCCCCCTTTTTCCTCCAAACATAAAGATGGTCATTATGGCCAAACAGTTCTATACTTGTTTCATCAGACCAGAGGATATTTCTCCAAAAAGTACGAGCTTTGTCCCCATGTGCAGTTGCAAACCGTAGTCTGGCTTTTTTATGGCGGTTTTGGAGCAGTGGCTTCTTCCTTGCTGAGCGGCCTTTCAGGTTTTGTCGATATAGGACTCGTTTTACTGTAGATATAGATACTAATTGTACCTGTTTCCTCCAGCATATTCACACGGTCCTTTGCTGTTGTTCTGGGATTGATTTGCACTTTTCGTAACAAAGTACGTTCATCTCTAGGAGACAGAACGCATCTCCTTCCTCAGCGGTATGACGGCTGCGTGATCCCATGGTGTTTATACTTGCGTACTATTGTTTGTACAGATGAATGTGGTACCTTCATGATGTCAAGCAAAGAGGCACTGAGTTTGAAGGTATGCCTTGAAATACATCCACATGTACACCTCCAATTGACTCAAATGATGTCAATTAGCCTATCAGAAGCTTCTAAAGCCATGACATAATTTTCTGGAATTTTCCAAGCTGTTTAAAGGCACAGTCACTTTAGTGTATGTAAACTTCTGACCCACTGTAATTGTGATACAGTGAGTTATACGTGAAATAATCTGTCTGTAAACAATTGTTGGAAATATTACTTGTGTCATGCACAAAGTAGATGTCCTAACCGACTTGCCAAAACTCTAGTTTGTTAACAAAAAATTTGTGGAGTGGTTGAAAAGCGAGTTTTATGACTCCAACCTAAGTGTGTGTAAACTTCCGACTTCAGCTGTATATATATATATATATCACATTGCACATGGTCTCCCCCTACATACTGCTGTTTAGGAGTTTGACTGACAGGGGGATGAATGAGTGCTTACACTGAGGAACTGCGTCTGTCTGATGGGAGAAGCTAAAACTGGGTGGAGTACATGGGAGGTCTGACATTATTTTCTTGGCCTGTGTCATAATTGTTTGTTCAAAGACAGTCAGACAGGCGCTACTAAACCTCAAACCCATCACCTTCATGGCTGTCTGGATCAGGTGATGGATTTGTGCTTTTTAAGGTAACTGACAAGTTGTCACACCAGGCTGAAATGCCTTATAGTAGAATGCTCTCTATGACAGCCTGGTCAAATAGGAGCATGACCTTCTGTTTGACTCCAAAAACCCTGAACCTACGCAAAAAGATTAAGTCGCTGTTGGACTCTAGAGCATTTGCAAGATTGGGCCTGAGTAACGTCCACATTATGGACCACCACAGATGAGTGGTCACCAACAGATTTGGGGTGAGAAAAAAAAATCCTCCGTTTGCTTGACATTTAGGATGAGGTGGTAGTCATCACACCACTGTAGAAACTTTTATCTCTGACCTATAGACAGAAGTATCCGTTTCTAGACATTAGGCCCAGAATGGCAGAATCATCAGAAATCTGGACAATATAGTTATCAGGGTTTATTCTTGTACATTCATTTGTATACAGTGTGAATAGGATGGGTGAACTCAGCCTTGGGGGACACCTCAATGACCTTGGGCTCAGACAGGGTCTCATTCACTCGGACCTGCTGTCCTGTTGGTCAGAAATGAGTGATACAACCTGATAGTAAAGGGTAAGACTGACATCTGTCTGAGCTAACTGAGGAGGATGTGTGGCTGCTGATCTAAAATCTACAAATAGCAGTGGAGCATAGGCCTTTGGGTTCTCCAGCGCACTCAACGTTGTCATTTCCTCGGTTTACGGTCCATTCCTATGGATACATGTTCTTGCGGAAATGGTGAGAAGAAAGTCAGAAGTGGATACATTGTTGGGTTTTGGTGCACTTGTTTGAAATTGAAAAGTGTCGTAGTAGCTTTTGATAAAGAATAACATCAAGACGAAGCAGCTGCATTATAAGTGGGATGCACTGTTGAACGTTACATCCCAAGGGGTTCGTGCTGATTGTACGGAGATTGTGACAGACGGTTAAATGGCATCCCTTGAGAAAGCAAGAACTAGATGTGTCAGGAGAAGTGCAGTATTATCATAAGGAGACGTACACTTGGAATACAGAAGAGGAATGGAGGGAAAAAGAGAGGCATAGGAGGTAGATGGTGAGCTTGAGACAGTTAAAAATGGTGGATAAAAGGGAGATGGTTTGTTAAAAAGAATGGTAGAAAGTGTAAGCAGAGTGAGCTGAAGACAGGAGTAGAAATGGAAGCGAATGAGGGCAAAGTATTGGAGGTGGTAGGTGTGGTGAAGTTCTCGGAGCCCGAGGCTTGCACCGAGGGTCAGGATAAAGATGAGTCTGTGACATTAGGAGTGAAGTTTTTTGGAAAAAGTGGACCCTGATCCATTTGTGATTTCAGGGTGGGTGAAAACAAAGTTGGGTACTGTGGAATCGGTGAGGGTAACCAGAAGTGGTCTTGTGATAATTGTTTGTTTCTGCTGGTCAGAGGGAGAAGGCGCTCGGCATTAAACAAATGAGGTCAAGAAATGTGAATTATTTCACTCTCAAGAAAAGGAGCGATTACTTGGGTAGCAGAAAATGTAAAAGTTGACCAACTGAAGATTCCTGGTGTTTGTGATGCTCGTCATTTGGTGCGACGCAGACAGGGTGGCGAGAGTGGTGAAACAGAAGAGTCATTGTCTGTTCTTTTGAGTTTTGATGTTGAGTCTCTGCCCGACAATGTGATGTTAAGATATATAAGTTATCCTGTACAAGCTTTTGTACCAAATACACTACATTGTTACAGGTGTCAAGCTTATGGGAATGTGGCAGCAGTGTGTAGGAGGGAGGTTCCTAGTGTGAGAAGTGTGCAGAAGGGCATGAGACAAAGGAATGTATAGCATTGGGAGAAGGAGTGGTATGTGTTAATTGTAGGGGTGCCCATGGAGCTTGGAGTCAGAAATGTCCCGTGGGAGATAGGCGGGTTGAGGTTTCCAGGGTTAGAGTAGTGCAGAAGTTGTCATATGCTGAAGCAGTGAAGAAAGTAGAGGAAGATGGGTCAAAGGGGGAGGGATCCTGAGAGGAGTGGTTTGAGTAGTATATCTGTACCAGTACAGAGAGAGAGAGGCCAACAAGTGATATATGTTTCAGTAAGATTGGATTTTTAGCATTGATAGCAAGTCGCAGAAAATTGAGGTTGTGGTGGGAGCTGCAGAGAAGTAGTTGGGTGTGCAAGACTTGACATCAGAAGAGTTACATGGTGTGTTAAGTGGTGATGTCCCATCCTTTCAGGTTGTTGGCATGAGGTATGACTAAATAGATTTGAATAGTGGAGTAGGGTGATGTTATTTTTTATTTTATTTATATACCTTTTTTGTGAGTGTAGTGTTAGATTAGTGAGTTGTACTCCAGTCTAGTAGGTGGCGGTAATGCAACATATTGGATGCCAACCGCCGTTATACCTCATCGAAGAAGAAGGTCAGAAGTGTCTATCTCTTTCTAGTTAAGTTAGCAGAATGGCATCTCCTCCATTTGAAGAAGTAGACCTGAACAAGGAACACGAAGAAATGTGAGCTATTGTCCAGTTAAACCATTTTAGGGAAATGTTGACCATTAGTAGAGTGTCGTCAAGGTTAGCTAACGTTAGCTCAGTCAGAACCATGTGACGTTAACAGGGATTGGAAAAACTATGATTTAGAACGCCAGCTAACGTTAACTGTAAAAAATAATGGCTGGATTTCCAGAGTAACTCAGTCTATTACAGAGAATGAAATAATGTGTTGTAGAGGGATGGTGGCGATACAGCACAAAATCCCAGCCGATGGTGGCTGCATTACATCCAGTCAGAGGTTCCTGTCAATCTGTCTGGATGGCGATGTATTTATTGGACATGTCACTAATCCTTATGAAGGACTTCCTGGCAGAAGAGGTTACTCGACCAGTCAGCAGCCGATATGCCAGTTAAATAATTGGTGAAATGTTGCTTGATTATAAATTAACGTTTATCCGTAGTGGGTAGGTGCTCAATATATATAATCAGTATCATATTTATCACCAGCACTGTTTGGCGCAATGGTAACACATTTGCCTTTTGATTAGACGACCAGAGTTGGAATCGCAGCCAGCATCATGATTCATGACATTTCATTCTAACCAATAATGGGGAGTGCTCATTATGAATACATTGTGATTTAGTTTCGGTATCATTCTAACTTTTCTTATGATTTTGTTTGCAGAGCATTAAGGCTGGCAGTTTATCACCAGTTCACCCTATGGGCACAAGGGAGAATTACATGCTGACTACACCGTTCGCGTCGCATGCGCAAGCGGTGCAAAATAAATTTACACATGCATGTTATTCAATCATTGCACTCACACTGCTCGTGAGCGTCTTCGTGGCCAGGCGCTTAAATATAACTTTGTTATATTTGTGACTCTCAATACACTGCAAGTTCTGCCTCTCCCTGCCATCTATTGGAAAGGAATGGTAACTACACTGGACAGCTAGTTGGCAGAGTCAAAGTAGACTTTAATAATATATGCCATTTAGCAGACGCCTTTATCCAAAGGGTGGAAACAGATCATAGAAACAGGATAACAATTTTGATATCATGGATGGTCAGTCCTTGCATCTATAGCACTGCCTATGAATTTGAGAGTGGTTACATTTCTCCAGCCGCATCCCTCAGCATTTTACCAAAAGAGGAGCAGGGAGTCACTTTGTTATTGTTTCTATTGCCACTTTAAGAAGTTAAGATGCAGATGAAATTCACACACCAATCTGTATGTTACAGATACTATATGTCCCATCACTGACAGTTAGTGAATACACGGCATTCAGCACAGCAAACAATCAATGAAATGTATTTTACAAAATACCTTTTTACATCAAAATAATAACCACAGTGGTTATAGAGGGTGCAACAGTTCAACACCTCAGGAGCAAATGTCAGTTGGCTTTTCATAGGTTGAGAGAGAGGGAGTCGAAACAGCAGGACCGGGACAAGGTCGCACATCCATTGAAAGGGGTTTTAAAAAATCTGTGGAAAACAGTTCCACTCTGATTCCCTTTATAGATGGGTGTATCTTTGAATTCGCTGTTGAATGGCCTGCTCCTTCTCTACTTTCAGAACACCAGCCCCCTCCCCTAAAGTGATCGATAGTATATCTTGGCTCGCACTGTGATGATTGGGATTCTGAGCTCTCAGGTTCATACAGCGAGTTATGGTCTTCACTGATCTCACTCTCCGTCAGCTCCATCTGTGGCGTATTGGGCCAGGACTCGGTTATATACTGATGGTCGTGAGTGCTATCTAGCTGGGCCCCGAGCGCTTTAGTGATGGTCCCGGTGGACCTCTTCTCCACCGCAGCACAGGAACACTGGCACCCAGGGTTCAGTTTTGCATGCTGTACTAACCCTTCTTTCCTGTTTGGCATGCTGTACTAACCCTTCTTTCCTGTTGGTAGAAAACAATTAAGGCATCTGTTAGGCTATAGTTATATTCAAGAATCACTGCATATACTTGAAATGAACAATAGCCTTAGAAATAACATGGATTCGCATGTACCTCTGCCTCCAGTCTCCTCCAGGATGAAAACCTTTTCAGGGATGAAGATGTCATCCTGAAAACAAACATGTTTTGTTAAGACAACTGAACCCAAATATATTAGTTGGCATTAACAAGCTTCCTGTCTTGTATGCTTTGTCAACACACAGAGCAAATACAGGGACATTTATTTTTCAGCAAACATTAGCTATGTCAACTTCAGTCTAGCTAAATGAGGTGGAGATAACAAATCTGTCAACAAAATGTATTACAGTACTTGACTATCTGAGGTGGAAGCTAGCTACAGTAACTACCTAATAACGGGTACACGGTGAAACTGTGTTGCAGTTGAGTAGCTTGCTAACGTTGTTTGCTGGGGGGGTGTTACACAAAACACTTCCGATGCAGTTAGCTAGTTACCTTCAACTAGAGTTGCAACAATGTTGTCCAGTGTTTAACGCTAGCCTAGTCAACAACAGTCATGACCGGTTAACGTTACCTCAGGCTCCATTGCATTGACTCGCGGAACCTCCTCCGTTCAATTGCTTCAGCGATGTTGATGATGGTCGGTCGGTAACCCCTACAACATAACCCTCAATTTTAAATGGAGGCGCAAGCAGAGGGCTTCAACATAGGCCTATGACTCCTTTCCATTCGGAAACTCCCGGTTGCCGCATCGCAAGTGCCCTTCATCGCGAAGTCTGCCTCTGCAAAGTGCTGTCTACAGATCCTGCTAGCTCAAGCTGACACGTCCTTCCTCTTCCGGACATGGAGCCACTTCTTCAAAAGTTGTGGGTCCTCGGGCAGCCGATGGTAGCTTACCGAGGGATTTTTTTTGGAGCCAATTCCTACAGCCTGGCGCTATACAGTTCATGTTTGAATTACTACTTGTTGTTACCATCTTCACACCTAATCTCACTCTTCGATTCACTCTTCGCACGAAAACTTAATATGGTAAATGTAGCTAATGCTAACTAGCTGATTAAAAAAGCCAGCAGATCCGAGCCGCTTGCTTAAAGCTGGACTATGGTCGGACAGCATTCCTGTTTACACTGAGTACACAAAACATTAGGAACACCTGCCTTTTCCATTACATATAGACTGACCAGGTGAAAGCTATGATCCCTTATTGATGTCACTTGTTAATACCGCAAATGCATTTTTAAGCTTTGAGAGAATTGAGATATGGATTGTGAATGTGTGCCATTCAGAGGGTGAATGGGTAAGACAATATTTGTGCCTTTTGAACAGGGTATGGTAGTAGGTGTCAGATGCACTGGTTTGAGTGTGTCAAGAACTGCAGTGCTGCTGGGTCTTTAACGCTCAACAGTTTCCTGTGTGTATCAAGAATGGTCCACCACCCAAAGGAAATCCAGCCAACTTAACACATCTGTGGGAAGCATTGGAGTCAACATGGGCCAGCATCCATGTGAAATGCTTTCAACACCTTGTACGGTCCATGCCTCCACGAATTGAGGCTGTTCTGAGGGCAAAAGGGGGTGCAACTCAATATTAGTAAGATGTTCCTAATGTTTTGTACACTCAGTATATAATAAGACACCGCAGAACCGGTGCAAGATATTGCTTTTAAAACATAGCTCAATCCAGGGATGAGAAATGCGGTATACTCCGAATTGTCCCATTTATCATAACTGTTACAACAAGAAGATTGAGCAACTGCTCCTTTTTAATTCAACTGACGTGTTTGTCCTCATGGTAGCTAGCAGTAGCAACAGCAGCCATTATGGAATGGTGCGTCATGTTGAACATTAACAGAGCTGATTATCTGACACTGCCATTCCAAAACGGCTGCTGCGGCTTCTGGTACCTAGCATGAGGAGGAAAATAACAGTTTTCTGGAAAAACTAGCAGTCGTTCAATGTTCTTGTTGTAACAGACCGTGCAAGGCGTCGAAAGTGTTCCACAGGGATGCTGGCCCATGATTGAGGTACGTTTTCCGAGCCATATCTCGCACCGGCTCCTCGTATCATAATATACACAGGAATGATGTCCGACCCTAGTGCAGCTGTAAGCAAGCGGATCGTATCTGCTGGCTAGCCGATAATGGCATGTTCAAGAGCATTAAAACTGTGATGTATCATGGGTAAATTGTGACTGATCTACAAATAATATTAAGTAGTTATTTGTGATGCAAGGTGATTTGTAGATCAGTCAGTCAGTCAGTCAGCAGTTGCCTGCACTGTCGGCTGCAATGTCAAACAAGCCCTTTAGTTAACTTTAGCTGGCCCCCTGAGAGTTTGTTTAAAATTTCATAAGTGGCTTTGGCCTGCTGAATATCCAGAACAAAAGTGTAGGTAGCTCAATTTATCTCTACTTGAATAACATGCAGAGCCTAAAGCTCATTTTCACATGGAAGCATAGCTAAGGAAGTCATCCATGTTGTGTCAGTCTAGGGAAGAGGGCTGTGCTCCTTCAGCAGATGGAGAGTCGATATGAGCAACAGAAGAGCAAGAGAAGGCAGCAGGTGAAGCTGTCACAAGCTGCACATGAGAGAAACGCCCAGCTCCTCCAGGTATGAATCTACCAAGTGCCTCTCAGACCCGCTGCTAGGTTCTCTACTTGAATGTACATGTTCAGTGCATGCCTTTTATTGTGCATGTTGATGAGGCTGGTATACTGTAGGCTTTGAAGGCCATGTGTAAAGGAATAGCTGAATTTGTGATAGGCTGATCCTTTCTCCAAATACAGGACTTGCAGAAAATGGAGAATCATCTCAGAACAAGAAAACTCCCACACCCTGACATCCTCAGTTTGGAGGTAAGGGATCTCTTAGTAACAACAAATTAGCAATACATGCCCTCTCTGAAGATTGCCTTGCCTCCCATAATATTCAATGGGAGCTATTTTGAGTTGTGTTGCATCTTGACCCTACTATACCTGATAATCAAGTACAGTCGGGGTCACAGATTGTTGTTGACACAGGCCGCTGTACTGTTGTCTTGTTCCAGACTCGTTACTGGGCATCAGTTGAGGAGAAGATCCCAGAATGGGAGCGCTTCTTCCTGGGTAAGGGCCCACATCCTAGCAGTGACCCTAGCAGAACACCTAAACAACGAAAACAGAAAACCACACCCAGAGACCATGCCCCCACACAAGATGGGGCTCTGCCTCCTCGTCCTATACTGAAACATGTCAAATGACCTGAAGTGGACAATCTGGCTTTTGACTTAATCTTATGTGATCAACATGGAGTGAAGGAAAAACTAAAATCAGTTGACAATTACACTGTATATTGAGGTTATTGTGAGTGTCTGAGGTAAATGCTCTTTTTTTATATAGGCCATATTTAGTCTCATATGGGCTGTTTTCCTATGAGAATAACAGTATTCTTAGCACCAACATTATTGAGTAGGCATCATGTTGATTTCCATTGTTTACACTGCAACTCCTTTTTGTGCTCAGCCATTTTGATGTCTCAGGGTGAAGCTCAGATTTAGCCTATTACCCCTCAGTCTACAGAATTGCTGCTCTTGATTGCAATGTTTACAAGCAATGCTCACACTTTCAGTGTGATGGTATTGCCTGTAACACTTTATGGTAATCCCATCCCATCAGAATTTTATTTGAAACAGAATATGGTGTCTTTGAATTCATGGTTCATATCTGCCCACTAGGGGGAGGTAGCACCATAGATTTGGATAACAATGGCAAATTCCTTCAGTTAGTTAGACTCAGGTCATTCAGGTCATTCACTTCATCTGTCACTGAGCAATGATTTAATCAAATTTGCTCTTATTTATTTGCATGTATTGTCTGTATACTAGCTATGTTCTTTTCTTATGTGTACATTAAAGCACTTTTTTTTCATATACTGTGTAATATCTTTTAGGCGTAACAAGCAATGTGCATATGTAACCAAACTTTTTTTTTTTTTATTCACATTCTTCATCTATATATTCCATTCACTGCAAATATACTTTTTTACCTAATAAATCATTATAGTTTAGCTTATTAGTCCATTAAAAAGCATGAGCTGACACACACCTAACTTTGTAGAGTTGACTAACAAATAATAAACTATACAAATAAAATGTTGCACACTATATACACACCCAACAATTCAATATGTTTATCCATTAAAATGTTAGCGTATAAGTTATTTCAATTTTTTTTTTTACATGTATTAACCCATCCACCACCCCCACACTTCATCACACAGTATACAGTGCCTTCAGAAAGTTTTCACAACCCTTGACTTATTCCATATTTTGTGTTAGCCTGAATTTAAAATTGAATCAATTGAGATTTTGTGTCGCTGGCTTACACCCCATACCCCATAAGTCAAATTATGTTTTTAGAAATGTTTACAATTTAATAAAAAATGAAAATCTGAAATGCCTTGAGTCAATAAGTATTCACCCACTTTGTTATGGCAAGCCTAAATAAGTTCAGGAGTAAAAATGTACTTAACAAGTCACATAGGTTGCATGGACTTACTCTGTGTGCAATAATTGTGTTTAACATGATTTTTGAATGTCTACCTCATCTCTGTACCCCCAAACATGAAATTATGTGTAAGGTCCTCAGTCGAGCAGTGAATTTCAATCACAGATTCAACTACAAAGACCAGGGAGGTTTTCCAATGCATCGCAAAGAAGGGCACCTGTTGGCAGATGGGTACAAAAAGAGCATAGTGAAGTTATTAATTACACTTTGGATGGTGTATCAATACACCCAGCCGCTACAAGGATATAGGCATCCTTCCTAACTCAGTTGCCAGAGAGGAAGGAAACTGCTCAGGGATTTCACCATGAGTACAATGGGGAATTTAAAACTAACAGAATTTAATGGCTGTGATAGGAGAAAACTGAGGATGGATCAACAACATTGTAGTTACTCAATAGTAACCGAAACCCGAAATTGCAGAGTTATTAACAAAAGGAAGCCTGTACAGAATAAAAGTATTCCAAAACATGCACCCTGTTTGCAATAAGGCACTAAGGTAAAACTGCAAAAAATGTGGCAAAGAAATTAACTTGATGTCCTGAATACAAAGCATTGTGTTTGGGGCAAATCAAACACAACACATCACTGAGTACCACTCTTCATATTTTAAAGCATGGTGGTAGCTGCATCATGTTATGGGTATGCTTGTCATCAGCAAGGACTAGGGGGAGTTTTTTAGTGATTAAAAACACAGAATAGAGCTAAGCACAGGCAACATCCTAACGCAAAAAATCTGCTTTCCAACAGGCACTGGGAGACAAATCCTCCTTTCAGCAGGACAATAACCTAAAACTCAAGGCCAAATATACATCTGGAGTTGCTTACCAAGACGACAGTGAATGTTCCTTAGTGGCCTAGATATGTTTTTGACTTAAATCGGCATGAAAATCTATGGCAAGACTTGAAATTGGCTGTCAATTAATGATCAACAACCAAATTAACAGAGCTTATAATAATGTGCAAATATTGTACAATCTCGGTGTGCAAAGCTCCTTAGAGACTTACCCAGAAAGACCTACATCTGTAATTGCTGCTTAAGGTGATTCTAACATGTATTCACTCAGGGGTGTGAATACTTATGTAAATTATATATTTATGTATTTAATTTTAAATAATTTTGCCAAAATTTCCAAAATCATGTTTTCACTTAGTCATTATGGGGTCTTGTGAATTCTGGCTGTAACACAACAAAATGTAGACTAAGTCAAGGGGTATGAATACTTTCTGAAGGCACTGTATGTTGTGCATTAGGGGGTTAAATATATTAGCCTAAGCCATTGAGCTGTTCTCTGGAATGTCTCAAAACCATTATATAGTTATTGAAGAGTCCTCTTTATATTTGAGCTACAATGTGATTGTGCTGTCTTTATTAAACAAAGCCTCCAGAAGGACCTTCTGTGTTCGTGATAATTGCTTTTTTTAATTGTCCCTTTATTCAAGGGTAGCCTGAGGTCAGCCAGTTACCATATGCTCATAATACTCCATAGAAATGTGTGTAAAATGAGCCATTCATTTCTACAGGTCCATTAGGCTTGCATAAACTCTGCTGTGTTTCTCAAGACATGTTTATTTATTTTATTTTTTTTGTGGGGGGGGGGGGGGTCTGTTTGTTAGGTAGTTGGTATCACCGATCAGAAAGCGTTATTGCTTGTAAAGTTAGAATGTCTGTCTGTGTTTTCTTGGGTTATTTTACCATTATACAGTAGACCATATTCAGTATGATAAATGATCCTATTCATGGGGTTACAAATTGGTCATAGTGTTACAGATTGTTTCCACCAACATAATTGAGACTTCAGTTCAGATATTTTCAGGTAAGACACAGGCCGTAGGGACAGTGTTAAGGAGCTGCTGTGTGGATAATGAGAGGGTACACGGGACAAAATGTCTGTCTCACTGTTAAACGGGATGCAAAAACGCAGCGAGCCTTTCCACCTGCTTTCTGACTGTCAAACCAGCACAAACCACCCCTCTGCCCTCCCTCCACCTCCCTCGTTCTTCCTTCTCTCATTCCCTCTCTGTGGCAGAGATGGCATCCCTGATCCAGCCTAATTGCGATGATCAAACCTGCACTGGGTTGACGCGGAGTGGCGGCTTGACAAACGCAATCATCCGGATGGCCTGCGTTGAAGTGGCCATGGTTGGCAGCTGCCCTGGCTCCTCAGATGGGACCCGATCCTGCCCCCGAGGTCAGGCAGGCACCAGTCGCCATGAAGGGGGGCTAATGGGGGATGGTGGTCGTGGGAGGGGTGGATGTGGGTGAAGATTTGAGGAGGGGCAACGAGGGTGAGTGAGGGCAGGGGGACAGGCAGCGAATTATCTAAAAGGATTTTGAAGAGCACGATCTGGAGCCCTTCCAAATGACTAGATTCACATGATGTATTCTAATGGTGAAAGCCCTGAGGTGGATTAGCTACGGACACCACAGTCCCGTCACGCCCCCGGCTGGCAGACCAGGCCCTTGTTACCAGGCCCTGCCAGCCAGTCCCAGCCGTGACAACCCTCCCTGAGTCCCCTGACCCCCATTACCCCACAGACACCTGGGTTAAAGCCAACCTCTCAAATTCAGCTACAGGATTAGCAGCAGACAGAGGAGGCTAGGAGGTGACCCTCTCCATCTCTAATAGCATATGCATTTAAAAGCGTATGATTACATGATTTGGGGCGTCTATTGAGAGCATGCTGAGAGCCTCCTGAGAAGCACAATAACTGGTTAGCTGTCGACTTCAATTGATTGGATAATGGATGATTGCGTGTTGTATTTTATTGAATAATGTGCTGCAAGTGTAGTGAGTGCTGCACAACAAAACTACAATTTTGGCATAATTTTGTTTTGTTTTTCTATTATTTTAGAACATTTTCTTATTATGTAATAGAAGTGAAGACATACATCACATTTTTTAAAGTACACTTTCTTTTTAAATTGACCTACAGTATTTAAAAATAAACCAACGTTAAAATGCTGTTTCTTGAAATAACATGGGGCTCCATACTGTACAATGTACTCCCATAGTATTCCTTATCACTCCTTTAATCATGTCATGTCAGCTCTGGCTAAGTGCATGTCCTGCCAGCCAGGCCTGTGCCTACTGTATCGGCTAAGAGAGGAGTTGACTGTGTTGTTCATGTTGTGGTGGATTAAAGACAAGTCTACATGTGGCACACTAAAAGGAAGTAACACTGGCCTTAAGGGAGCGCCACACTGTTCGGTATTGACTGGCCAAGCTTAAGTATAGTGTTTCCTCCTAAATGGACCCGAGGTTTTTTGTGTCAACATAATCATATACCTCACTGCACTTCACTGGCTCTCTGTACTCCTTACAAAGAAAGCTTTCGGCACATACTTTTTCAATTGTAGTGCACTTAAACACAAATGTCTTTCATATACTGGAGCTTGTCTGGGATTTTTTATTATTATTAGACAATTTCTGCTGTACTGCTGGGAACTCCTGCAGTGTTTTTTTCCCCTTTTCAAATGCATACTTACATACTTACATTGTGCTTAATGTTTTCAGCTTTTTCCCCACAAGCCTACCGGTGAGGTAAGTGAAGTTGTAACATATAGTTGTATTTGAGTTGAGGGTATGTCTCTTAGTTTGTGAGAGAGTGGATTTTGTTGTTTTTTTCCTTTTCAATATTGATACTGTGGAGGAAAGAATGCATTCACAGATTGTCCTGAACAACATTTTGGACATACAGAATATGTATTTTTATCACATACAGTTGAAGTCGGAAGTTTACATACACTTAGGTTGGAGTCATAAAAACTTGTTTTTCAACCACTCCACAAATTTATTGTTAACAAACTATAGTTTTTGCAAGTCGGTTAGGATATCTACTTTCTGCATGACACAAGTCATTTTTCCAACAATTGTTTCCAGACAGATTATTTCACATAATTCACTGTATCACAATTCCAGTGGGTCAGAAGTTTACATACACTAAGTTGACTGTGCCTTTAAACAGCTTGGAAAATTCCAGAAAATGATGTCATGGCTTTAAAAGCTTCTGATAGGCTAATTGACATAATTAGAGGAGTTGTGGCTGTATTTCAAGGCCTACCTTCACACTCAGTGCCTCTTTGCTTGACATCATAGGAAAATCAAAAGAAATCATCAAAGACCTCTGGGGGGAAAAAATTGTAGACCTCCACAAGTCTGGTTCATCCGTGGGAGCAATTTCCAAATGCATGAAGGTACCACGTTCATCTGTACAAACAATAGTACGCAAGTATAAACACCATGGGACCACGCAGCCGTCATACAGCTGAGGAAGGAGACGCGTTCTGTCTCCTAGAGATGAACGTACTTTGGTGCGAAAAGTGCAAATCAATCCCAGAACAACAGCAAAGGACCTTGTGAAGATGCTGGAGAAAACAGGTACAAAAGTATCTATATCCACAGTAAAACGAGTCCTATATCGACATAACCTGAAAGGCCGCTCAGCAAGGAAGAAGCCACTGCTCCAAAACCGCCATAAAAAAAGCCAGACTACGGTTTGCAACTGCACATGGGGACAAAGATCGTACTTTTGGGAGAAATATCCTCTGGTCTGATGAAACAAATATAGAACTGTTTGGCCATAATGACCATCATTATGTTTGGAGGAAAAAGGGGGATGCTTGCAAGCCAAAGAACACCATCCCAACCGTGAAGCACGGGGGTGGCAGCATCATGTTGTGGGGGTGCTTTGCTGCAGGAGGGACTGGTGCACTTCACAAAATAGATGGCCTCATGAGGAGGAAAATTATGTGGATATATTGAAGCAACATCTCAAGACATCAGTCAGGAAGTTAAAGCTTGGTCGCAAATGGGTCTTCCAAATGGACAATGACCCCAAGCATACTTCCATAGCTGTGGCAAAATGGCTTAAGGACAACAAAGTCAAGGTATTAGAGTGGCCAACACAAAGCCCTGATCTCGATCCTATAGAAAATTAGTCGGCAGAACTGAAAAAGCATGTGCGAGCAAGGAGGCCAATATACCTGACTCAGTTACACCAGCTCTGTCAGGAGGAATGGGCCAAAATTCACCCAATTTATTGTGGGAAGCTTGTGGAAGGCTACCCGAAGCGTTTGACCCAAGTTAAACAATTTAAAGGCAATGCTACCAAATACTAATTGAGTGTATGTAAACTTCTGACCCAGTGGGAATGTGAATAAATAAATAAAAGCTGAAATAAATCATTCTCTCTACTATTATTCTGACAGTGGTAATGGTAATCCTAACTGACCTAAAACAGGGATTTTTTTACTAGGATTAAATGTCAGGTATTGTGAAAAACTGAGTTTAAATGTATTTGGCTAAGGTGTATGTAAACTTCCGACTTCAACTGTATCTTCTATCTTGTGAAAAATAATTACATTTTAATTGCTGGGATCAATCTCTATTGTGTTAATGGAAGTCACATAAAGTGAATTAGTTTTACCGGTGTTCAGTCCTTCCATCTTCTTACCAGTGCCAACCAACTGGTGAGAATGCTCATCCTAATTTGACAACTTGTAGGATCTCATTATAAGGGGCCTTATTTGTGTGAATAGACGCCATGGTTCAGGAGTAGTACGTCATTAGCACTTCTGGGTAAGCACAGCAGTAGTGGACATTTCTCAGCAGGGCCAGACCAGGTCAAAGGGATTAGCACCGGACATCCCAGAATTAGTGATCCTGACCAACAATGAAAGACTGATTTAATTCCACAAAAGTAGAGCTCAGTCTTGGCAGGGTGTGATGGAGAACAATACTCATGTATTAGACACTTATTTATCTAGTTATAGAAAAGTGTTGATATTCAGATGTATTCTGCCTATTAATTCTGTATTGTTTATCTATTTAATTGTTTTTGACAGTGGCCAACATTAGTATTTACTCATGATTCCTCATGGACACCAATCTCATTGCTGTCAGTGCACTGAGAGGCTGAGGCTGGAAATGTGGAGCAGATTGTTTGGGGTTTAGGGTTCTCTAATCCTCCCAGAGACAGAGGTGAAAGGAGTGGACAAGGGGACAGAGGCTCTCCTTCAGCTCCTTGGCCCAGGGCTCTGAGGCCAGGCGGACAGACTGGTCCTGGGCAGAGGTCAATCTAAGGAGGCTGACAGACAGTGATGTGATTCCAGTAGGGCAGAGCCGGCACATGGCTCCTACAAGCCCAGCACCCACAGGCCTCTAAGCCACAAAGCACCTTCTACCACCCGTGTCCTTGACGAGCCAAGGCGGATCCAAGAAAGGAAGTGTGCGTGTGCGTACATTTACATTGTGTAAATGTATAGAAGGATTTTAATTAGATTTGGTGGGGAAAGTGTTAACTAGTTTTGTCAAGGAATTTGTATCACTTGAATATCACAGTCCTGTCATCATGTTATGGTGTGTATTTATTTTCCTTTTTTTATTGTATTTGATTTACTTGTATTTAATGTATAGTGTGATTATTGTGTAGGCCTACACAATGCACACTCCAATTTGCTGGTGTAATATGCTAGGCTAATGCACACAAAAAATATATTTAGAGAATCCAAGATCCTAACGAGGTGTTTGAAACCAAATGTGGATTACATTTAGTTTTTTATTATTATTTCGTATAGATTTGTTTTATTTTTTTTACAATAGAATGTCTTATAATATCCAATGACTTCGTTGTGTCATGTATACATACACATGTATGTTACAATCCTATAATTTTCCAGAGTCGAGTACACACTGCATATTTTGAGCAGCTACAACAATATTATTGCTGACTGCCCTTTTGGACATTATTAAGAAGTTTCCAGAACACCATGTAGTTGGCTGGCTGATTCCATCTTTTCAACACCATTCTCCAGGAATAGATCCAAGGACTTCGCCCGATGCTCATTAACTTCCCTCTTGGCATTTTAGAATGCGCCTAGTGAGTTCTTTGTGTCAAGAGCCAGTGCTTCTTCTAACTAGGGGCGCAACCAGCCTGTGCTCTCCTCCAGCAGCGAAAGAAATTGCTTTCCAAAATGTTGGTACGGGTTGGTTTAATTAGAATTTCATTTGGGCTAAACGGGGGAAACTGATGTAGTTAACATTTGGTGGACTTAATTGGTCCTTTTCTCTCCTCTCAGCCCTTAAAAACCGCTAGAGCTACTCTTGTTAATCTCCCAATCAATTGAATTGGCCAAACAAAAGTCTTGCTCTTCTTTTCTTCCTGTCTCAGCCGAGCCTTTTGTGACTTGTAAATGCATCAATTTTGGGTGATCCTGGTCGTGTAGATGTACTCAATTGTTGACAGTTGATTAATGCGCTCTTGTGTTGGTAATCTCTCTCGCTGCTTTACATGTGCACGCAGTAATGAGCTCCGTTGTCAATTAACGTGTTTCTAGAAGCGAAGCTGGTTGCTCTGATGCGTGAGAGGTATGTGCAGAGAAAAGGGCAACGCTGCTGCCTTTAGGTTGTTTACTCTCCAGCACTCTTTTCTCCGGCTTTGGACAAGACGGACACTCTTGTGCATAGCCCTGACGCGTTTCTACACACAAACATTTCTTTTGAGAAACTCGCACCGTTCGCATTTTCCCATCTATAGACTATTCCCTAACAAAGATGGATGAATGGATACTGAAATTCAATGTAGGCTGAGTTGTAAAGATTGTTTATACAAAACAAACCAAACCTGTTGTTATAAGACGTAAAAACAAGTACCATTGGCAACACTGTGATGATTATTCGGCCCATCAACCCAATATGGTTGTAGGTGTGGACATGTTCCAGATTGTCCGTGCGAGGGGATACCAACTTGATAGCGTTGCCTATTGTTTAATTGGGCATAAATGACCCCGTGATATTCTAGCTGTTTGTGTTGGATTTTGATTATGATATTTTTCTGCATATGCTAACCCCCTACCCGCAACTCATTGACTGTAGTCAATTAAACTGTATTATTTGATGAAGCTTTGGAATGTTTGTATAGAAAAATTGCCTATAGTCTATCCTACGTAGGCTACGAATTAAAACATGAGAATAATTAGGCCTAACGAAAGTACATTTGAGAATATTTTTTATTCTTCTAATAGAACAATTAAAGCATACACTTAATAACATTTATGACGCAATGTGACGTGGCTTTCTTGAATTTCTATTGAAAATTCCGTAGCCTAAACTGGAATTACGCACAATCTGTGTCTGGCACTACACATGAGTGTTCAAATTACGCACAATGTTCAACGCCAACAAATACGGGTAGAGTGTGAAATATATAAATATTATGCCTAGAGCCTATATGTTGAACAATAATGTGAGCCTTTAGGGCTATATAAAAGTATTGGTCGATGTGACAACCGCGAAATAGAATTTAACTGACAATATAACAATGGTTTTGGAAAAAACACACTAGTTGGTATATTCTGGTCTTTGAAGCAGCTTTTATGTGAACTAGCAGGACCAGGGTGGACCAGAGGTGAACAGACCATTCAACTGGTTATATTAGCCTTCTAACCGGTCCCTGGGCATGGTGCATAATTATTAAACGTTCTAATTGGTAGACCGAGATTTGTGAGCACGCGCCCATCTCTCGTCAGAATTTCTGTTAGCCGCAAGGATAATATTGTTCCAGGAGCCGTGTGCAGAATACTTTATCCTTTATTAAAGTTGGACAGAGGTGGATGATATGGCCCAAGTGCTCTATTATTCATATTCTGATGAATACGTATATGCGCGGAAGCCTACCATCGAGGGCGTTTAGCTGATTAATGTAATTCGCATTCAAGAGTCCATGTTATATCTGATCATTTGTGCCATTACACGGAAGTCAAGTGTAGCATCATCAGACTTGTCTCTTTGTCTGGCAAAAAGTGCTTAAACTGAATTTATAGCTACCATTTTAAAGTGGTGTATGATACTACACAGGCCTACTTCTCCCAACCAAGTAACAGGAGCCATGTATTATTGGCGTATAAACCCAGACTAGCCCACACACTGGTGCTAGTAAAACAGCTGCTTGCTAATCTTTTTTTGTGAAAAAGCAAACATCTGGATATTTGAGAGGATGAAATGGCCTATAGGCTTATCAGACGGATCACTGTCTTCGCAACTGGTGGGTTGACATAGGCTACATGTAGCCTGATTTGAAAGAAGGCTGAAATATCAATACAATTCCGTTCTGATATGTTATAGGCCTTTTCAGATAATTGACTAACCTACTCCTATATAAATTTAGAGTAGGCATATTTTTCTCAAAAACTTAAACGTTTTCGATAGCATTTCATGTACGATACACTTTTTATTTCCTATTAATAAATGGCAACAGTTGAAATTGTTAAACATTCAATTTGATGCATAAGTTATGTTGATGTATAAAACGTTTTATCCACGTATAGGTTACAATTTAGTTGTATGTAGCCTACATTGTAATGTATAAAAATGCGCCCAAGGTAAAACACTTTTAAATAACATTTTATTTTCATATTATTTACAATTCGATTTTCACACGTTATGCAATAGAAGAAAAACAACACGTCCTCCTGAATTTCCCCATGGGTTGAGCAAATAGTAATTTTCTTCCTAAATGTTTATAACATTAATTCATTCACGGTCAGATTTACTGCACTGCTGCAACAGTGCAAAATTCCCATCCTCATTAATATAATTTTTCAATCGAATAAAACCTAAAACACACATTTGCTTTTCATCGGGCTATCAAGTCGTCCCAATGTTTAATTTTTATGCTTTATAGTTTCCCTTCTTTTAACAATTGTATCTGATGTTTCCATCACTTACTGACAATTGGAGGAAAAAATGCATTGAGAAATTTGCGCTGGCGAGGCTTAATAACCTGTCAATTTAAGTGTGGAGGAGACTGTCCAAATCCAATGGAAAAATCAGCTTTCGGGTCCCCTGGAAGAATCGGTCGCCACAGATATAGGCCTACATGAGTTATTGTCGTGCAATTTCCTTATGTGTTTTTTCAGGTCAAAGTTTCTGCAGAAGCCTTTCCCGCAGGTTCCGCACGTGAAGGGCTTTTTGTCGTTGTGCGTGTGCATGTGAAAGGTTAGGTTGTAGACCTGATGGAAGGCCTTGTTGCAGATGGAACACTTGTACTGTTTCTCTCCGCTGTGCGTCAATTTGTGGTTCTTGTAATTTCCTGAAATTGGGAAATGCAATTAATAAAAATTAACATCGCGAATAAAATGAACAGCATACACGAAAGGGAACACATTTAGCTCCTTTTTTCTCCTCAAGGTCAACAGTTCACAATTAAGTTACTCTCCACAAAGGCGCTCCATTCTACAGCCTTCATTAATCAGCGCTTTGCATGTCGAAGTCAAGAAGTTGTCAAACTTTGTCACAATCAAACGCAACAGCAACTGAAAACGGTTGGATTATAAACCAGAGAAAAGGTCTGTCTCTTGACCCATGGCGAATTTAAGAGCCTTGTGTGGAGAGTTAGTTAGTGTAAGGTGACATGTCCGATTTAAATTGACGCTTCAACATCATCAGAGGGCAGCACTGGGTATCAATTTGACCAATAATATGGATATGCCTCTAAATATTGGGAATTGTGTGCCTTTGCTGTTACTTTTGGATGTAATCTAGGCTACATTATCATTATGTTATAACTGGGATATATCATTACCACCATCATATAGCCTAGTTATTGTTATAAAAGCATGCTTTTGTATTAATATTTGTCTGGGATATTAATTTGATGAATTTATAATGCAGGCTGAAACCAATATGATCTGGATTATTTGATTATGATTCTCTGTTGTTATATTCATCTCAAAACATATAGTCTAGGCTAAAACCTATAATGCGTGTTTCTGTAAATATAGCCTACATTAGAGGACATATCCTGAATATTTTGACCAAGGTTTAAATAGTGATAATTACCTTTCTGATGAAATCCTTTCCCACAGAATTCGCAGACGAATGGTTTGTACCCGGCATGGATCCGTATGTGAGTGTTCAGCGTCGAACTTCTGTTGAACGCCTTGCCACACTGGTTGCATTTATGAGGCTTTTCCTGGAAAAGAAATACAAAATATATAAATTATTATTATTTGTAAGCAATCCTCGAGGGAGTTTATAATATAGTCATATATAACTAATATAGTTGTTATTGAGTGAAATATGATATGTTTCACCTGTGTGTGGATGATTTTGTGTCTGCACAACGTGCTGGCCTGACGGAATCCTTTCCCGCACACTTTACACACGAACGGCCTTGCGCCTGTGTGCACTGGCATGTGTCGTGTCAAATTATAATGGGCATTGAACACCTGCAGAAGAAAACAAATAATCTCGTTTTCACTTTTATTGTATTTCATTTGTGAGATGTTTTGATAATGAGAAATAAACATGTCAGCTTCAATTTAATGTCCAAGTAAATAGGGTATGCCTATTCTAATCTACTGCACAAAACATTTACAATAACTGATACTGCGTTATTGTCTATAGGCCTACATGTTTTTTTTAAGGAAATGTAAGTGATTTGCAAAGCAAATAATAAACAAACAAAATTAACAATAACAATTGCATCGTTATTATTTTGTACCATTCGTTTTACTGAATGAAATGCTTTACCTTTCCACACACTTCGCATGTGAAGTTTTTGGGTTTCCCGTCCGTGGAGCTGTTGTGCTTGCTGTGCGCTTTCACTCCATTTTTCTCCGAGCTCAGGCTATGGTTCTCCTTCACTATCTGGTCGAGCTGGCCAGGGAGATGCTCCTTGTGTGGGTACTGAGGTGTCGGAAACTTTTCGGTGGAAGCGCTTGCGAGTTTGGCGTTCTCCAGCAGTAGCAGTTTCTGGTGCGCACTGAGAGAAGCTTGGGCTTGTGAGTTGGCCATGGCCGAGGAAAACAAGTGTCCGCTTAGCAGCTCAGACTGGTGATAAGCAGAGTCCAGGTAGTTGAAATAATAAAGAGAGCCGTTGGTGGGCATCGCCACCGTCTGATGGATGACTTGGGGTTTTATCACCCTCCCCGGTAATAAAGAGTGCTTCAACTCCGAGTCAATTTTGCCACACATCCCGCAGTTGGCTTTGCACATCGCCGCAGAAGTGCATAGTGTTCCTCTGAAATTAGCTTTCCAAAATTCGGAGTAGTTCATCAGCGCCTTGGCTTGTAAGTCGTAGCTAAAAGGTTGTAGGGGGATCATGCACGGTATAGGTGAGCAGAGACCCAGCATCTTCATTCCCTCTGAAGACTCCACTACTCGCCGCTCATCCAAACGGCCTTTTGGTTCAGAGGTCTTGGACATGATCCGTTCAATGGAGAAGGCCAGCGCCTTTGGTGCGGCGGACACTCCATTCCGTGGGCAAGACATCGCCGTTCCCAAAGGGAGAGAACTTGACATTTTGTGTACCGAACTTGGTGTGAGCAGCAGCCGACCAGCCGTTCTGTCCTCGCCTCCTGAATTCCAGAAAAGACCGGACGCACATCAGTTTAATAAGGACCTTAGTATTACAATCTCAGACATTTGCATTCAAATGGGCATCCCTGGAACAATAGCGTCCAGGGGTACCAGATTAATGCTCATTAGTACACACAAAATTAACAGAACATTACAGAGCTCGTTAAGGAAAAGAAAAAGGCAAAAAGCAGTGAGTTAATTCCTATTCAACACCTCTGAGAATCTGATAGCAAATTTAGCGTCAGAGTCAATGTTGAAGTTTACCTTTTTGTAAAGAGACGACAGATGTATTCGGAGATAGCAGCGTGACTGCTCTGTCACATTTTGGAAACGGGCGTCTTCATCAGCGCGAGATCACTGTCTCTTGCATTTAGCTACATCACATGGACTAGCTCGTATCAAGCGTGACAAGGAAACGCCATCACCAGCCCTGCCCCTTCTCCCGCCGCCCACTTATATACTGCCATGGGGTGGTATACATGACAGTTATTACAGATTATTATTTATGTCTCCATCCTCAAATTCTCTGCTTATACCACCAGCCATTCTCTAATCGAATAACTATGCTTTAGTCTATTCCTTTCTCGAAAAAAATAAAAGATGAGGGCCATTTGATCATGTTAATTTGAACAATGTGTTTGTTATTATTTGTAGGCTACATGTTATTATTATTATTATTAGGCTATTATTATTTTTGTTGGTAGTATCATTTGTTTGTTGCTGATTGTTGTTGACAACACTACTGTTTTTAGTAAATAGTCCTAGCATTCGCATTGTATTCGATTTATTTCAGGCTACCATGTTTTGAATTGGAATATTTGTAAATATTAGGCTAAGTAGTGAATAAGATCATAGAACACATTTTCTGATTGTACTGTATGCTTCTAATTCGTAAAATTCACAATTTATCAGTCCTTCAGAGGTTCTTTAACTTGATTAACAATAATACGTTATTGTCCTCCGGTTTGACCAGACAAACTTTTCATTGTGAGTTGCTAATCCTTGGAGATGGAATAGTTTTTTTCCATGCTGGTTTATTACTATTTGTATAATTGTGAAGGTCCAATTTCCACCTGTTTAAAGAGCAGATTGCAATAGCAGAACCTCCCTCGGATCCTATTAAACGTTTTTCCTCCACCTATTCAGAAGAACCAATTTTCCAGAGCGATTCAGAGAGCTCAGCTCAGCCCCGAAAAAAACTGCTCTTTCACTTTTAGCTACTAAAGCACTGCGTGGAACCTGGTTTTGTGTTTTTCTGAAATAAAAGAACGGATTAAGGGGGAAGAAAAGACTTAGCCTGGCCAGAGGTAGACCTTTAAATAAAAAGAGCTCTTTTTAAACCAGAATAAAAAGTTTGCTGGAATCCAGAGTTTTTGTGTGCTTGTTACAATGACCAGTTGCCCTCTCCTCTTTTTTTCATAAGGACCAGCTTAAATTCATTTGTTTGCAGACGATTTTACCTGAGACGCACAACAAATGACTACAAAAATAGATTCCAAAATAACTTTGCAAGTTCACACACACAACCGCCCTTTATGATTTCCTTTAGGCCTATTATTGGTTTGACAACGCATTGTTGACGTTTATTATGTCGACCATGCCATTCTAAAGTTTTCTCCCCTTAACACAAGGAATGTAAGACATCGAGTGTGGATAAGTTAATTTACATGTCCTTGACATCGTCTTTCTTAATGGGTGAATGTGGAAAATGTGAACTGAGATAAACTGCTTTTATGTCGACTTTGTTTCACAGTTTAAACTGAGGGACAAACAGGTGTTTAGGATACTGACTTCCGTTCGTTTCTCTGCTCTGTTTGTATATGATTGTCATAAATAAAATTTATGTAGAAAATATACGAAAATAAGCAATACATTTTCACAACAGTCTGTCTTTACTGATGAAAAAAAGGTCTGTATGCCTATGTAACCAAGACCTGAATATGTAGGGAAATTATGCTACATCTTAAATCCCGTTACACACCTGCAACTTTAGCGCAGAAGGGTTTACACGAGTCCCACTAATTCTACTCATATGTAAATGATGTAACTCTAATTTGAGTTTATTCAGGCCCACTACCGGCTCGTCCACACAATAAACATTGATCCTATTGCTGTAACCTCGGCCCACTACTCGGCATTAACACGTTCAGCAATTAGCTCGGGAATCGACTTAGGGGACTAGCTCTTGTCTCTCCTTTCCAAAGCAGGCAAGCAAACACGTAGCTTACACAATGCAGCTGGCCGGGACGCTGCATTTGCATGACACATTTGTTTGTTTATTGTGTCCCAATCTATTACTGTGATACGCTAGACCTATACTATATTTGGTAGTAAACGGTGGACTTGTTGTACTATCATGTTTTCCTAGTCTAATATAATTCAATGTACAGTATGTAATGTATACATTTTTTAAATCAGTAACTGTAAAGTTTATCACGGATATAGTCTGCTCATATTCAAAGTAGACAGCTTCTTAGTTCACAATTATACGCATAATGCAATATTAAAAAGGTAAGGTGGTGGTAAAATGACAACAATAATAAAACACCTCCCCAAGCTCATGATGCCAAATGTATGATGACATCTGCTAGCTGTTTGGCATCCAGGTTCACTCCAAACCTAATTCAATTATAGTGTACATCATAAACTCTTATCTCAAACCATGATTTTGAATTAGAAAATGAAGCAACAAGTAATAAACAGCATTCAGAATCGCTGTTAAACCTATTGACTTAATAAATACATTTATATTTTCTCTTCAGTTTATACACACGCAGAAACTTACAGACATTCACACTTCTTTGTATTAGTTTCGGTGACAAACAGTGGAGGCAAAGTGTTGAGAACGCCTTGGTCCTGCTGACTCTGCAGGAAGTCAAGTAGAGACGTTTCCAGAGCGACCTGCCGCTGAGAGTTGGCCATGATGCCACAAGTGACCAGAGAACATGTCTCCTACTGAGTCCTATACTGTAGATGCTCGCAATCCTATAGGAATTTGTGTCACCTTTATGCGAATCCTATTGGAAACCTATTGGGCTACGTTTTTTCCCATATTGTAAAACAATCCTATTGGATCCTTTAGGTTTTTGATAAGTCTTGTATGATTTTCTCACCTAATCAGAATGTTATTATAACTTTTTTTCTTAATTGAACTCAATAAATTATAGTTTGTTGTCATTCGTTCCAGTACAATAAAACAACATTAATTACAACATTTTCTTTGATTGGAAACAACAGTTCTATGTTAATTTTGGTTTTATTCACCACCACAATATGACATTGATTCTAGGCTGCAAGCACAAGTTATTTTATTTGATTCTTGTTGTTGAATTAGAACTTACAACATGACATTCAAGACTATACTGAATCAGTGGAGGCTCCTCAGAGGAGGAAAGGGAGGACCATCCTCCTCAGTGGAAAAAAAATATATAAAAAAAATAAAATAATTGTAAAAAATGTAAAAAGTTATCATTTTTAGATGAAACTATACTAAATCTATTCACGTCACCAAATAATTGATTAAAACACACTGTTTTGCAATGAAGGTTTACAGTAGCCTCAACAGCACTCTGTAGGATAGCACTATGGTGTAGCCGGATGACAGCTAGCTTCAGTCCTACTCTGGGTATATTGACTTCAATACAAAACCTAGGAGGCTCATGATTCTCAACCCCTTCCACAGACTTACACAGTAATTATGACAACTTCTGAACTCTTGCAGTATGCGCTGACATGTTGTCCGCCCAATCAAAGGGTCAGAGAATGAATCTAGTACTGAAAGCAAAATCAAATCAAATCAAATGTTATTTGTCACATACACAAATCAAATCAAATCAAATTTTATTTGTCACATACACATGGTTAGCAGATGTTAATGCGAGTGTAGCGAAATGCTTGTGCTTCTAGTTCCGACAATGCAGTAATAACCAACAAGTAATCTAACCTAACAATTCCACAACTACTACCTTATACACACAAGTGTAAAGGGATAAAGAATATGTACATAAAGATATATGAATGAGGATGGTACAGAACGGCATAGGCAAGATGCAGTAGATGGTATAGAGTACAGTATATACATATGAGATGAGTAATGTAGGGTATGTAAACAAAGTGGCATAGTTTTAAAGTGGCTAGTGATACATGTATTACATAAAGATGGCAAGAGCAGTAGATGATATAGAGTACAGTATATACATATACATATGAGATGAGTAATGTAGGGTATGTAAACATTATATTAAGTGGCATTGTTTAAAGTGGCTAGTGGTACATTTTTACATAATTTCCATTCCATTCCCATTATTAAAGTGGCTGGAGTTGAGTCAGTATGTTGGCTGCAGCCACTAAATGTTAGTGGTGGCTGTTTAACAGTCTGATGGCCTTGAGATAGAAGCTGTTTTTCAGTCTCTCGGTCCCTGCTTTGATGCACCTGTACTGACCTCGCCTTCTGGATGATAGCGGGGTGAACAGGCAGTGGCTCGGGTGGTTGTTGTCCTTGATGATCTTTATGGCCTTCCTGTGACATCGGGGTGTGTAGGTGTCCTGTAGGGCAGGTAGTTTGCCCCCGGTGATGCGTTGTATAGACCTCACTACCCTCTGGAGAGCCTTACGGTTGTGGGCGGAGCAGTTGCCGTACCAGGCGGCGATACAGCCCGACAGGATGCTCTCGATTGTGCATCTGTAAAAGTTTGTGAGTGCTTTTGGTGGACCAATTCAGTTTGTCCGTGATGTGTATACCGAGGAACTTAAAACTTACTACCCTCTCCACTACTGTCCCGTTGATGTGGATAGGGGGGTGCTCCCTCTGCTGTTTCCTGAAGTCCACAATCATCTCCTTTGTTTTGTTGACGTTGAGTGTGAGGTTATTTGTTTTCCAAAATAACTTTGCAAGTTCACACACACAACCGCGCTTTATGATTTCCTTTAGGCCTATTATTGGTTTATGCACAGCTAGCTAGCACTGCAGTGCATAACATGTGGCGAGTAGTTGACCCAGAGAGAAAGACAATAGTTTAACAGTTTTGAACAAATACTTTTCTTAAAAAATGAAGGAGAAGCAAGAGAGAGAGATAAAAAAAAAAAATCGCTTTCAGTTTCACTGACTTAGCTAGCAAACGCAGCTAGGTTACATGCTGACCAGACCGGACACATCGCGTGCGCGAGCGTCGCAAAATAAATTTAGAAATCCACGTTAATCATTTATTGCACCCACACTGCTAGCGCGCGCCAACGAGCGTCTGCGTTGCCAAGGGCTAAAATAGAAGTCATTCCTATTTCTGACGCAGATCGCGCTGGAAGTCCTGCCTCTCCCATCTCCTCATTGGTTTATAGAAGCAGGTACCCACGTGCCATCTCCTCATTGGTTATACCCACGTGGGTGATTGAAAGAAGAACTGTTTTGCCGGTTGTCGTGGTAAAAGTGTAGATGCCAATCACCATATAAGTTCAAAGATGAAAAAGCCTGGAAGGAGAAGAGATGACTAGAAACGAATCGGTCGGCCGTTTTATGTGTGGATTAATTGTCGGAGTAGAAGACCTTGTGCATTTCAGGTAATATAATATAACAACTCAATGTTTATAACCCAGGACAAATTAGCTAGCAAGTGCAAGCTAACTAGCTATATTGCCATACATGTTTAATGGTTTTCAACCTGTCCCCAAATGAATGTCATTGGTTCAGAGTTTGTTTTGATATTTTAACCTGCGTGTCGTGATTGCGTTTGGTGTAGGGGGACAAAATACATTTATGCACGATAACGCACGATGGTGCACGCGCGCAGCCGGTTTGGGTTCCGTGTTAGTGTTCTGCGAAATAACAACACAATGTCAAATACAGGTAGCCTAGTCAAACAATTAATATCCAATCCCATTAACCGTTACTCTCTTGCGGGAATTCCACTAACGGACTGTATGTAGTCAAACGTAGCTGCTGCTCATTCCATTTGCTCGAAAATGGGTAAATGGCAAAAAAAAGTAAGGCCCTTGTCCATAGAGACACATGCCAGCTCTACTGGTAGTACTGCTACTACCAGCAGTACTACACCTGCACCTGTCGACGACACACGCTGTTCTGCTTCCACGAGCACATTCAATGCTAACATCAGTAATTCTACATTTGTTGTTAGCCCAGCTAGCATGGACACTGACAGTTGTGAATCTGAGGCAGCCGAAGAGCTACTGCCCCCTTACCAGGGAAAGCACTGAACAACAGACAGAGACGTTGGACCATTGAAGAGGCGCAAGTATGATGCATATTATTAGTAGATTTGGATAGAAAACACTCTGAAGTTTCTAAAACTGTTTGAATCATATCTGTAAGTATAACAGAACTTATATGGCAGTCAAAACCCTGAGGACTAACTTTTTTATTTTTAAGTCCCTGTCTGTTCAGTGGGTTATTATGGGCAGACCAGAATTCTAATCACTATCCACGCAGTTCCTACTGCTTCCACTGGATGTCGCCATTGTATGGAAAAAGGTTAAGGTTTTTCATTTGAAAACTGAGAAAGATATTGACCAGGAAGTGGAGTGACGTCTTGTGTTTATGTTTGAGAGTTGCGCAAGACTTGAAAAGTACCGTGAGTTTGTTGATATCCTGTATTGAAAACAGATTGACCCGTCTTCAATTTGATCGATTATTAACGTTTACAAATACCTTAAGTTGTATTACAAAAGTACTTTGAAATGTTTTGGCAAAGTTTAGAGGTTATTTTTTAGATATTTTGTCGTGATTTTGCGCAAATTGAACGCTGTTTTTTTCTGGTACGACGGCGCCAAATAAATGGACAATTTGGATATATATGGACGGAATTAATCGAACTAAAGGACCATTTGTGATGTTTATGGGACATATTGGAGTGCCAACAAAAGAATCTCGTCAAAGGTAATGCATGTTTTATATTTTATTTCTGCGTTTTGAGTAGCGCCGGCATGGTTGAAATTGTCAAMAAAGAGAGTGTAGCCWYTGYACTATCATCAGATAATAGCATCTTATGCTTTAGCCGAAAAGCCTTTTTGAAATCTGACATGTTGGCTGGATTCACAACGAGTGTAGCTTTAATTTGGTATCTTATATGTGTAATTTAATAAAGTTTGATTTTATAGATTTTTTTTTAAATCTGCCGCTCTACATTTTAACAGGCTGTTGGGACGCAAGCGTCCCGCTATCCCAGAGAGGCTAAAGCAAGGCCCCTGAACTCTCATGTATTTTCTGCACTATGCAATGATATGGGCAGCGACCATGTAACGCTTTTACAAGATACAGAAGTGCGCTGGTTATCAATGGGCAAAGTATTGACACGTTGTTTTGAAGTGAGAGGCGAGCTTAAAGTTATCTTTACTAATCATAATTTTCACTTGTCTGACCGCTTGCATGATGATGAGTTACTCCAATGACTGGCCTATCTGGGTGATGTTTTTTCTCGCATGAATGATCTGAATTTAGGATTACAGGGACTCTCCGCAACAATATTCAGTGTGCGGGACAAAATTGTGGCTATGATTAAGAGGTTGGAGCTCTTCTCTGTCTGCATTAACAAGGACAACACACAGGTCTTTCATTGTATGATTTTTTTTGTGTGCAAATGAACACAAGCTTACGGACAATGTCAATTGTGATATAGCAAAGCACCTGAGTGAGTTGGGTACTTTCCCGGAACGGATGACACAAACAACTGGATTTGTTATCCCTTTATGGCCCTGCCTCCAGTCCACTTACCGATATCTGAACAAGAGAGCCTCATCGAAATTGCAAGAAGCGGTTCTGTAAAAATTTAATTTAATCAGAAGCCACTGCCAGATTTCTGGATTGGGCTGCGCTCAGCGTATCCTGCCTTGGCAAATCGCGCTGTTAAGACACTGATGCCCTTTGCAACCATGTACCTATGTGAGACTGGATTCTTGGCTCTCACTAGCATGAAAACTAAATACAGGCACAGACTGTGTGGGAAATGATTTAAGACGGAGACTCTCTCCAATACAACCCAACATTGCAGAGTTATGTGCATCCTTTCAAGCACACCCTTCTCATTAACCTGTGGTGAGTTATTTATGAGCAAATAAGGTTTTATATTTAAGATGGTTAAATAAAGAACAAAATTATTGATTATTATGATAGTATTATTTGTGCCCTGGTCCTATAAGAGCTCTTTCTCACTTCCCACGAGCCGGGTTGTGACAAAAACTCACACTCATTCTTATATTTAATAAATGTATCGTATAGTGTGTGTGTGGCACAATGATGGCTAAAAACAACATTTGAGAGTGTGCTGACCCTGGTGCTAGAGGGGGTACGTAGCTGGAGGATGAATGATTGAAGGGGTACGGGACTATAAAAAGTTTGGGAACCACTGCTTTAGCCAATATGGTGACAGCGATGTAGGCTGTGTGTAGTGGTATTGATATGGTTTGGCTTGGAAAGGTTTTTTCAGATGATTTGTTGTGCATTGAAGTCCACAAACAAAGGGAAAAGGTGAGAGGAGAAGAGTGCATAGATGTGAGAAGGAAAACAACGTGGCTGCTATGAAAGTGAACTGTGTTTACGCTTGATCAGGGGTGTATTCATTCCGCCGATTCTGTTAAAAAAAGTTTCTTAAACGGAAGCAAACGGAATGGAACTGAGATAAACATACCTGAATTTGTCCTATAGAAACTCTCGTTTGCAACTGTTGGACTAACGATTAACCCTAGATCACCAAGATGCAGGCAAGAGTGTGTAAGGCGATATTGAATGTGTCACTGTCTGTCCATGTGTCACGTCAAATTCTTCTCTCGACCTGTGTGCACCTACGTTGTAAACTTTAATTCATAGGCTATGTTGTAGCAACCTCATGATGGGCATAGGGATGTTACACTGAACTGGGTGAATGGAATATGAATGACAGTTATCCAATATGCTGTAATAGAAATAAGGCCATGCTCATGAAAAAAAAACTGACTCCCTCATCATGAAAGGCACCGACCGCCATTGTACTGTATACAATGTTTGTAACGGTTGTCGTCGGTGCAAGGAGAGGACCAAAGCGCAGCGTGGTTAGTGTTCATCTTATTTAATAAATACAAAACTGAACACTTCAAATACAAAACAACAAAGTGAAAACCGAAACAGTTCTGTCTGGTGCAGACACACAAAGACTGAAAATAACCACCCACAAAACCCAACAGAAAACAGGCTACCTAAATATGGTTCCCAATCAGGGACAACGATTGACAGCTGCCTCTGATTGAGAACCATATCAGGCCAAACACAGAAAACCAATACAGAAATAGAAAACATAGATTACCCACCCAACTCACGCCCTGACCACACTAAAACAAAGAAAATACATAAGAACTATGGTCAGAACGTGACAATGTTACAATAACACAAGCTTTTGGCGGGTTTTCCCCTTAGAATGATCAGCATTTATACATTGCTTATATGCAAAGGTGCGGACTCCGGCCGCAAAACCTGAACCTATAGGGGAGGGTCTGGGTGGGCATCTGTCCGCGGTGGAGGCTCTGGCGCTGGACGTGGACCCCACTCCACCATTGTCATTACCCGCTTCTGTTGGCCTCCTAGGAACGGCGACCCTCGCCCACCTGACCTAGGATGGCAACCCTAATAAATGTCCCCACTGGACTGAAGGGCAGCTCCCGACTGAAGGGCAGCTCCGGACTGAGGGGCAGCTTCCGGACTGAGGGGTACGTCCGGACTGAGGGGCAGCTCCGGACTGAGGGGCAGCTCCGGACTGAGGGGCAGCTCGGACTGAAGGGCAGCTCCGGACTGAGGGGCGATCCGGACTGAATGGCGGCTCTGGCAGCTCCTGACTGGCGGGCGGCTCTGGCAGCTCCTGACTGGCGGGGCGGCTCTGGCAGCTCCTGGCTGGCGGGCGGCTCTGGCGGCTCCTGACTGGCGGGCGGCTCTGGCGGCTCCTGACTGGCGGCGGCTCTGGCGGCTCCTGACTGGCAGGCGGCTCTGGCGCTCAGGACAGACGGGCGGCTCTGGCGGCTCAGGAAAGACGGGCGGCTCTGGCGTTCAGGACAGACAAGCGCTCTAGCGGCTCAGGACAGACGGGCGGCTCTAGCGGCTCAGGACAGACGGACGGCTCAGATGGCGTGGACAGACGGGCGGCTCAGATGGCGCTGGACAGATGGGCGGCTCAGGCAGCGCTGGACAGACGGGCAGCCCAGGCGGCGCTGGACAGACGGACAGCTCAGGCGGCGCTGGACAGACGGGCAGCTCAGGCGGCGCTGGACAGACGGGAGACCCTGGCGCACTGGACAGATGGAAGACTCTGCCTGCTGAGGCGCACAGTAGGCCTGGTGCGTGGTGCCGGAACTGGTGGTACCGGGCTGGGGACACGCACCTCTGGGCGAGTGCGGGGAGCAGGAACAGGGAGTACTGGAACCCTGGAGACGCACTGAATGCCTGGTGCGTGGTACGGCACTGGTGGTACCGGGCTGAGGACACGCACCTCAGGGCGAGTGCGGGGAGGAGGAACAGGGCGTACAGGGCTCTGGAGAACGCACAGGAAGCCTGGTGCGTGTGTTGGCACTGGTGGTACTGGACGGTGCGAGGGGCTGCCACAGGCGGACTGGTGCGTGGAGAAGGCACCGGAAAGACCGGACCCGTGGAGGCGCACTACAGGTCTCGAGCACCAAGCCTGCCCAACCTTACCTGGCTGAATGCTCCCCGTGCCAGGCCAGTGCGGCGAGGTGGAATAGCCCGCACTGGGCTGTGCTGGCAAACCGGGGACCCAATGCGTAGGGCTGGTGCCATGTACAGCGGCCCGAGGAGATGCACTGGAGACCAGATGCGTAGAGCCGGCTTCATGGCACCTGGCTCGATGCCCACTCTAGCCCGGCCGATACGAGGTGCTGCTATGTACCGCACCGGCTATGCCTGCTTACGGGGACACCGTGCGCATCTCTGCATAACACGGTGCCTGCCCCGTCGCTCTCTCTCCACGGTAAGCACGGGGAGTTTGGTCAGGTCTCCTACCTGGCTTAGCCACACTCCCCGTGTGTCCCCCCCCAAAGAAATTTTTGGGGCTGCCTCTCTGGCTTCCAGCCGCGCTTTCGTGCAGCCTCCTCATACCACCGCCCTCTCGCTTTCGCTGCCTCAGCTCAGCTTTGGGCGGCGATACTCACCAGCCTGTACCCCAGGGTCCCTTGCCGTCCAGAATCTCTCCAAGTCCATTTCTCCCAGATATCGCTGGTTCTCCTGTTGCTGCCCGTTACCACGCTGCTTGGTCCTTTTTTTGGTGGGTGGTTCTGTAACGGTTGTCGTCGGTGGAAGGAGAGGACCAAAGCGCAGCGTGGTTAGTGTTCATCTTTTTAATAAATACAAAACTGAACACTTCAAAATACAAAACACAAAGTGAAATCCCGAAACAGTTCTGTCTGGTGCAGACACACAAGACTGAAAATAAATATGGTTCCCAATCAGGGACAACGATTGACAGCTGCCTCTGATTGAGAACCATATCAGGCCAAACACAGAAAACCAACACAGAAATAAGAAAACATAGATTACCCACCCAACTCATGCCCTGACCACACTAAAACAAAGAAAATAGAAAAGAACTCTGGTCAGAACGTGACAATGTTACAATAACACAAGCTTTTGGCGGGTTTTCCCCTTAGAATGATCAGCATTTATACATTGCTTATATGCAAATAAAAGGAAAATACATTTTTTAGGTACAGTGACACAAAGATATGAGCATTTCTGTCATTTAATATATAATAATCAGCTATGCATACATACATCCCTTTCCCCTCTATGTTGCGATAGGTGGAGGAAAAGAAAAACCTAAAGATAATGAGACCCCCCCCCAACTCCTCCCTCCCAGGGTTGTACTACCCCCGCCCACCCCCCACCCCCTCTCCATCCGTAGAAGGTGCTCCCTCCCTATCTTCCCTATCTCCCTCCTGGATCTAACTACTGTACCAGTGCCCATCTAGTGACCTCCAGGTGTGATAAAACATTATAATATGATGACCTGTGTCACATTAATATAAAATTGTTAATCTAACTCTATGCTGTTTGGCTGTAATGCCACATAGCACACCTTTTTAACACAAATGTAAATAACCTTGCAGACAACGGTGTGTGTAGGGGTGATGGGAGAGAGATGTAAAGAAGATGTTAAAGTATCTACATTTGGAGGCCAGTCCATAGCCTACTTTGTTTCATATTCAGAGGAAAGGGAACAGTGCATTGAATGAATGAATAAATGAAACAACTAATGAATGAATAACTGAAGGTCACCAAGCAATCAGTCGTCTTGTTAACAGTGAGTAGCCAGCCACAGATATGTTGAGCCACACAGCTATAGTTTAGAGGTTAGTGAATGTGTGATGGAGATTGTCTATACTGAAACTGCATTGAGGTTGTGTGTAGTCTACAGATAGTAATTGAATTTATAGAAGCCATGCAAGTAGCCTATGAAGTCTATTGGAGACTTTATGTTGAGTAAATGATAGGCTGCTAGCAGTGTGATAACTAGTCTAATGTAGGCTACGGATTAAGCTAGATAGTTGATATGTCTGTTTCATGCAGCTTCCCACGTGCATATTTTGTACTTTTTTGCAAAAGTGTGGCATAGAAATGGTATATTATTGGTCCATGGTACCCATATGTTTTTTTTCTTGGGAAATGGCAAGGATCTTGGTTGGGAAATCTCGGGATACCGGCTAACGGTATTACACCCTTGTGTGGAATAAAGTACAATATATAACCAGTTGAGGCTAGGGTTAGGGTTGAGCTAGGATGTGGACAGGAAGCTACGGTTTCAGCTGTAAGTGTAATGTATTACCAATCTATGGTTAGGGTATTAAGGTATGGGTTAGGGCAGGGGTGTCAAATTTATTCCACGGAGGGCCAAGGGTCTGCAGATTTTAGTTTTTTCCTTTCCGACCTAGACAACCAGGTGAGGGGAGTTCGTTACTGATAAGGGAATTTATATGTTTAAAGTAATAATAAGAGAATCTGAATGACATTAAGAGTAATGACTAAAGTATTTCACACTAATAGTTACAGAAGCTTAGACAATGTGTTTAGACATAATACTAGAATATTGTGAGACAGTGGGAACATTGTGTTTGTGTGTGATAAAGAGGAACTGACAACAGACATGTTTTGGTACTGTGAGACCAAGGACAGGAGATAAAGTTCCTCCACCCAGGGAGGAACAGATGCGCTTGTAGACTTGTAGGTGCTTGTAGGAGTTATAGAAAAGGCTATGCGCATTATATGATTTTTAGAGCTCTCATGAATAAACTACGAACCTTTTGCAGAATCTGAGTCTTTGCCTAATTCTTATTAACCCTAGCTTTACAACCTAGGGGGAATTGGTCAAAGCTATAGTGATTGTTATCATCATTGGAATTGAAAATTCTCATGACAGTTACTAATCAATGACCTTAATTCATCAATCAAATACAAGGGAGGAGCGAAAACCCACAGACACTCGGCTCTCCGTGGAATGAGATTGACACGTGGATTAGGGTTAGGATTAGGGTTTCATCTGTAAGTGCAATGTATTACCAATCTAGGGTTAGGGTTAGGTTTAGGATTGAGCTGGGATATGGACATGAAGCTAGGGTTAGGGTTGAGGCTAAACCCTAAACCTGGACATGAGACATTTCCAGTTAGGTAAGATCCCAGACTGGTTAGCCTGAGCCCCTCTCACCATTAGGCCTATGCTTACCACTTTTGACAGAATCATAAATAGCATCAGGCAGTGTTATTTCAAAAGCCCAACAAATGAGTTCGTCAATGGCTCAACATAGGCTGTAAATCTCCTGGTAGGCTTACCGACCGACCAACAGTGGTCCTCACACTCTCCATTAGTGGTCACACAGAGGATGACAACTTCTACCACCGTCTTAATGTGAGGAAATGGAATGTGAATGTGTGACCACAGGGAAGCACTGGTGTTCAGTGAACTTGTGCACATCGCTTCATTAGAGCTATGTTTACAGATGTGTTACATCAGAGAATCACAGGACCAGCATGTCACCTAACAGAATGTACTTATGACGTGTTAAATCTCAAAGGACTACTTCGATTTTGAGTATGATATTTGGCCATGCCAAAGGGTCATAGGCTGGGATGGGCCACATTCTTTTCAACCACTGTTCAAACTCATGAAAAGTAAAATGTAATCAGCATACTAGCCATCACTGTCTTGAGATTTTGTCAGTTAAGAAATAAAGTCTACTGACATTTTGAGACACAGAGATTTTTAAAGACATCTTAAGACTTTAGGAGATATATTTTCCCAGACCTGTCTTAAGTTGTCTCAAGATGTCTTCACAAATATGTCTTAAGACGCATCAAAGCATATTCTATATCTGCTTTGTTGTTTTATATAAAAGTGCTCAGAGGAAAATCAAGTGTCTTGAGAAAAGTTTGCTGATAAAATGCCTACCAAGAGGAAAACATTTTCTGTCAAAGCAATGGAGCGTTCCTGTGCTATGGACTGCAGAAATTGCTTTTTTAATATATTCCCGAGTGAGTCTTTTTGTCAGCCAGTGTTTGTGTCCTGAAGGCCTCCTGAGTTCATCTAGCCTGTCAGATCTCCTGCCCCTCACCTGCCCCTCAACCCCAACCACCATGCACTCTGTCTGTTTGCCTCTCTTCACCTACAGAACACCAACACAAGCACACACGCACACCCACAACCACACCCACACCCACACCACACACACACACATCACACACCCACACACACACACAACACACACAACACACACAACACACACACACCACACACACACACACACACATACTCTCTCTCTCTCTCTCTCTCTCTCTTCTCTCTCTCTCTCTCTCTCTCTCTCTCTCTTCTCTCTCTCTCTCTCTCTTCTCTCATCTCTCCCTCTTCTGCTCTCTCTCCTTTGTCGCACACACATTCAGCATGTCCTATATTAAATAAAATGTTCTAGGCAGTCTTTTAGACGTTTCTCTCCCCCCACCTTTTTTTAATTGTCAGTCTCTTTGAGACATTTGTCATTGGGGCCACTTTTACTCTCCTTCCAACTCCCCCCATCCATCTATTTTTCTGACCCCTTATCCAAGTGCAGGAGGTTTCTCCATACTGTTAGTAATGAATGGCCCATAGCTTTTCAAAGCACGGGGCAGCCTTGCCTTGATGCTTAGAGCAGAGGAGTGAATGGCAGAGCAGGACAATGGTGAGGAAGCTGAGAGAACAGAGCATGTATGGCCACCTGAGAGGCCTTGGTTTGCCCTGCTGGCTGCCGCCCACTCTGCACAGACCCCATGTGTCTGCCAAAATTAAAGTGATTGACAGCAGGTTGAAGGGAGAGTCCCCTCTGGGCCTGCTCTGAGTCCAGTAGAGCCATGCAGACCTAGGATACCCAAGCCTGACTCAGGTCAGTCCAGGCCTCCCCAGGTCATTCACCAGCACAGAAGAGGACATCAGAGCAGCGTTGCATGAGGGATTTTCTGCATTAGCATTCTGGACTGTGGGCTATATGGACAGGTGTATTGGAATGAGTTGAGGATTGGAATTTGATGCATTTTCTGAAGAGCAATGAAGGTTGTCATGGATTCAGGGCATCATTGTGTATGTTTAAAAGTAGGCTACTTATTCTTAGTACTAGCTTTTCTTTTCATCATCCCAATTCAAGAGTTTCTCTATAACACTTCTGACCATTGTGAAATACTATTTATTATATGTACAAAATATTTGCTAAAAAGAGATATGGAAAATACAATGTGTCTATCGAGGGGTTAAATCCTAACAACAGTGGAATTGGCAGCCCCAGTTCCTGATTGTGATACTGTTGATCCCCATATGGGCTTACTGTATGATCAGACTGCAAGAACATCTCTCTCTAATACACTGCCCTGATGTCTTGACTGAACATTGTGTGAGATTGCTTTAAACTGTAAGCTACTCTTTTCATGGAAAAAAGATCTAAAATTAATCAGTTGGGTTGTTTTCCCTTCTTAAGGCTGAGATAAGAAGGTTGTGGAGGGGCAGGAAAACATAAGAGGCTTTGGCAGGGCCTTTATTAAACGGCTCTGACATCTACCTGCTCTGTTAAATAACAGGCAATTCCAACACTTCTGACACTCAAAACAACAAACAAAAATAGGCCCACCCTCCCTAAAAATACAAGCTGTTCTAAACAAACATTTGATTGCAGCAGACTATATAACACATTGCTTGCTTAAAATATAGTGGGAAGATCAATTGATTTGTTAGTCCAATGTTTTTATTAAGGTTGTTATCCTTCTCAAATGTCAATGTTCTGGTTGTTATTATCCTGTGATGTCGTGTCTGAGGGAGCCTGCTGACTTTGATAGGGGCGCCTCAACAGTCATCCCTATCCCTGTTATTGGAGGACACCCCACTGCATGTGCTCCAGTGTTGAGACTTGGGCCAGTTCTTGCTGTGATGGTCAATTGCGAATCTTTCATTTGGATACCGTTATCATTTCAATTTCCTAACCTGATTGAAGCTTAAAAACCAAAGCAGCTCAGATCGTGCCGGCATAAATCTCCAGGCCTATTAATACGTCTGGGTGTCCTCTCCCTCGCAAAATTGTTGCATCGCGGCTGGATATATACTGATTTGTACTGATTAAATGTATAATATCCCGAGGGTCCTCGCGTGTTAGATTGGATGCTGAGTTACAACGTTTTGGCCTTTGCTGTCGGTTATTCCTATATCAGGGAGCGGACGTGGTGGGCCTCTAAAGAAACAAAGCCTACGCTCTCACAATTAGGTCAGAAACGCAGTCTCAGGAAGAACATTACCGCGTAGGGCCTCTCTCGTTTGTCTGACTGTGCCCTACACCCCCTGACAAGAATGATCTGGAGAAATAGTGTTTTGAGTTTAACCACAGTGTATGCAAGGATGAGAAGTCTTTCATTTGCTCAATGCCGCAGCTCTTCATTCCTCAAATTATCCCCAAGCACTTGATATGAAAAGGAATCAGAGAGGACCATTCCGACCCGAGTTAAGCGCGCGTAAATGGAACGTAATTCCCATTTTATGCACTTTTCTCTCTACGCTTATTCTGACCTTGAATTTAAGCATGAGAAAAGCATGCTATTCACTCACACTATTCGTCGAGGGTGGAGATCAAAGCAATTGACGCGGTGGTAGATGTGTGTCTAAAGATACACTGTATTCGGACCTTGACTTAATTCCCATATATTGTAATTCCACCATCTTTACGCGTGCGGAAACCATAAATAAGGTCGAGTGAACCTGCCGATTCCAAGTGGGAAAAGCATCTGCTTTATTTTATCCGATAGAAATAACAGCATTCTCCATGCACTGTCATTTATAAATGGATAAAAACTATTGATAAGAGCTAGGTAAATTAGTCATCCGTTTTGGAGAAGGTGATTGTAAATACACATAGCAATTGTTTTAGGTGATTGTTCCTTATGATCCATGGAGACTTATGTTGAACCAGTCATATGGAAGCAAACTGAAGCATATCAGCATTTCACTTTTTCCACAGAGAAGATTATGAAAAGCTGGCCTTATAATTTGGGATGAAATGTGGAGACCCAGGCTATAGCCTGTAGCCATGCGCAAATGACAGTATAGCAACAAACCTACCAAATTGATTTATGATTTCTAGAATGTTTTAATTATATGCACGGACTTTTCACTGTATTTTTAATTTTACAATTTGCATCATGTTAAATATTAGCCACGGTCTGTAACCCCTGTCAGTTATACCCACATACATTTGTCACTGACTTTAGTGCTAGTTTCCTTACATTTTGCACCATTCCATTACATCCTTAGTTTACCTTTTTTTCGTCTATCACCTTTGCGTGGTTGTTCCTCAGGATCGCTAGCAATAGTTGATCATATTAGGCTAATATTACAAGTTGTGCAATAATTTTGGACATGTAGCCTATTGTACACTGTTGATTGATTGAACAATTGATTGAACAATGGAATATGGCAACTTTCAGGATGAATCAAACCACTTTATTTTTGATTCATCAATATATTTTGTGCATAAAGGCTCTCTAAACCTGCTTTTTTGAAAATATATAAGATCAGAGTATTTTTAAATCAACCAATTGGTGCTGAAAAGGAGATGAATATGCTGTATTGACATGCTTTCTGTAATTGATCCCTAATATTCAGGGACAGAATTCCCAAAAGCATCTTAAAGGAAAACTCCACCCCAAAACTATATTTTGTTATTTGTTTGATTAGTCCATTGTTGAGATATCAATCAAGTTTTCAAGATATATAACTTTCAAAATACAGAAATACACCTGGTATTATGCATTTAGTATTGAATGAAAACTCCACAAGAACATTTGTTGGCCAGGAAGTGGGAGGTTTTCAGCAGTTTAATTAAATGTATTCAGTGCGCGCAAGGGAATCAGCCTGCAAAGCTCTTTATGCACCTGCATAAGGTAAGTCTGAATACCAACTACTAAGAAGTGTGTAGGAAAAGCGTGCGTGGGAAAGGCCGACATTTCCTACGCCTGAATCAAGCCCATGGACTTTATAATTGTTTATTCACATGCTGGATGAATCTCAGAATATGTTTGTGTAAGCCTATGGCTAAAATGAAACCGTACACATGGTTTATTACAGTATAAGGATTAGCTACATGAGCTACCTTTCATGATAAGTCATAGGCCTATATAGCAGCAGTGGCGGACTTACCATTAGGCAACTCAGGCAATTGCCTTGGGCCTCACATCATCAGGGGTCTCGCATAATTGAATTTAATAATACATAATTTCTCTCTTATCTTGCCCTTCTCCTCCACTCAAGGCCCTCCTCCGCTGGTGAGTAACCTCCGATGTGCACTATTTAGCGGTTGTGACGGTCTTCAGTTGTGACAAACAGAGTGGTTTCTGTTTTCATCTGAATTTGGCTCTAGCTTTTGAACGGTTCTAGCGATTATAAAGCTTAGGGCTGGATTCATTGAAGTTCAGCGTTATAGTGTTGAAATTTAAAGGCAATGACCATCTCCAAAATCTGGCTTACCTACTACTTACTTAAACTGCACACTGTGTACTAATTGTAGGCTCATCTTACTGAGAATGCATCATCTAATGTGCAATTGTGTTGATTCCAGCCATTCGTTAATTTGGGTACAGCACGTCCCCTCAGCTGATTATCAGCTGTTGTCAGTGTCCTAATCCCAAATGGACCCCTAGACCAGTTGTGTAAAGTACTTAAGTAAAAATTATTTAAAGTACTACACAATTAGTTTTTTGTGGGTATCTGTACTTTACTTTACTATTAATATTTTTGAGTACTTTTTAAAATAATGTACTTCTTACTCCATACATTTTCTTTGACACCCAAAAGTACTCGTTACATTTTGAATGCTTAGCAGGACAGGAAAATAGTCCAATTCACGCACTTATCAACCAAACATCCCTGGTCATCCCTACTGCCTCTAATCTGGTAGACACACCAAACACACATGCTTCGTTTGTAAATTATGTCTGAGTGTTGGCTTTCCGTAAATTTTAAAAACAAGAAATGGTGCCATCTGGTTTGCTTAATATAAGGAATTTGAAATTATTCATATTTTTTATTTGACTTTTGATACTTAAGTATATTTTAAACCAAATACATTTAGACTTTTTTACTGGGTGACTTTTACTTTTACTTGAATCATTTCTATTAAGTATGACAGTTGGGTATTTTTTCCACCACTGCCCTAGACCCGACGCCCTATGCACTTGTGGAGATCTGTTAATAATTAATATGGTAAATAGCTCCATCTTGCCCTTTGATTAGGTGAGTTTTTGCCATATTACTTATACCAATCAAATTCTCTCAGATCTCCACAAGTGCATAGGTTGTAGGGTTTAGTGGTCCATTTTGTATTGGGCCAGACACACCTAGGCCTCGAAATACAATTATTTTTCTCAATAGTGTGCAGCGAATTCTACTAGTTGAAATGCTGAAATTAGTATGACATCCTAGCATTTAAAGCATGCTATATTTTAGAAATTTCACACACTACAGTACATTCAGAAAGTATTCACACCCCTTGACTTTTTCCACATTTTGTTGTGTTACAGCCTGAATTTAAAATGGATTAAATTTAGATTTTGTGTCTCTGGCCTAAACACAATACCCCATAACGTCAAAGTGGAATTATGTTTTTAGAATTTTTTACAAATTAATAAAAAAACGAAAAGCTTAAATGTCTTGAGTCAATAAGTATTCAAACCCTTTGTTATGGCAAGCCTAAATAAGTTCAGGAGTAAAAATGTGCTTAACAAGTCGTTTAATAAGTTGCATGGACTCACTCTGTGTAAAATAATAGTGTTTAACATAATTTTTTAATGACTACCTCATCTCTGTACCCCACACATACAATTATCTGTAAGGTCCTTCAGTCGAGCTATGAATTTTAAACACTGGTTCAACCACAAAGACCAGGTAGGTTTTCCAATGCCTCGCAAAGAATCGCACCTGTTGTTAGATGGGGAAAAAATAAAAGCAGACATTGAATATCCCTTTGAGCATGATGAAGTTATTAATTACACTTTGGATGGTGTTTTAATACATCCAGTCCATACAAAGATACAGGCATCCTTCCTAACTCAGTTGCTGGAGAGGAAGGAAACCGCTCAGGGATTTCACCATGAGGCCAATGGTGACTTTAAAACAGTTACAGAGTTTAGTGGTTGTGATTGGAGAAAATTGAGGATGGATAATCATCCTAGTTACTCCACAATAATAAACAAAATTATAGAGTGAAAAGAAGGAAGCTTGGTACAGAATAAAAATATTCCAAAATATGCATCCTGTTTGCAATAAAACTGCAAAAAAATGTGGCAAAGAAATTAACTTGATGTCCCAAATACAAAGCATAATGTTTGGGGCAAACCCAACCCAACACATCACTGAGTACCACTATTCATATTTTCAAGCATGGTGGAGGCTGCATCATTTTATGGACATGCTTGTCATCAGCAAGGACTAGGGAGTAATTTTTAGGAGAAAAAGAAACAGAATAGAGCTAAGCATAGGCACAATCCTAGGGGGAAACCTGTTTCAGTGTGCTTTCCATCAGACACTGGGACACAAATTGACCTTTCAGTAGGACAACAACCTAAAACACAAGGTCAAATATACAATGGAGTTGCTTACCAAGCAAAAGCTGTCATTACGGCAAAGGGTAGTTACTTTGAAGAATATAAAATATAAAAAATATTTTGATGTGTTTCACACGTTTTTGGTTACTACATGATTCCATATGTATCATTTCATAGTTTTGATGTCCCCCGACCCACCCCTGTCTCAGTCTCCAATATCTATGCTGCAATAGTCTATGTGCCAGGGTGCTAGGGTCAGTCTGTTATATCTGGTGTAATTCTCCTGTCTTATCTGGTGTCCTGTGTGAATTTAAGTATGCTCACTCTAATTCTCTCTCCCTCTCCCTCCCCTCCCGGGGACCTGAGCCCTGGGACCATGCCTCAGGACTACCTGGCCTGATGACTCCTGGCTGTCCCCAGTCAACCTGGTTGTGCTACTGCTCCAGTTTCAACTGTTCTGCCTGTGGCTAGGGAACCCTGACCTGTTCACCGGACGTGCTACCTTGTCCCGGACCTGCTGTATTTGACTCTCTCTCTCTACCACACTTGCTGTCTCGACCTCTGAATGCTCGGCTATAAAAAGGCAACTGACATTTACTCCTGAGGTACTGACCTGTTGCACCATCTACAACCACTGATTATTATTTGATTTATTTATTTTACATTTGATTGATTGAATGATGAGCATGCTAGGACGGACGTAGTACATCTAACTATTTGTTCAGACAGAATTCAGAACATGGGCCGTTCTTACAGTATTCTCCCTGTACACCAAATCAGAACCGTAGGATAAATAAAAGGGGCATAAGAAGACAATGAAAGCTCTTACAATATTCAATGATTACATTTATCTAAAACAGGCTAGAGGCAACATGTGCACCATCAAGTCAGAACAGTAGGCTAAGTTATGAGGGTGAAAGGGACCAAATAATTAGGGTGAGGCACATGAGCTACTAACAGCTTACTGGACACTTAGTATTACACTTAGTATTACACTTAGTATTACTTTCTTAGCTACAATATACATATCTTCCTGGCATATTACATAATTTATGCAGCAGCATACAATACATTTTTGGATTCACCTTGTTGTGCTGTGCTTACTTGAACAAGAAGGTGGCGTGGCGGTCCTTGTGGGCAAATTTTGTCATCAAACTTTGACATCAAAGTCTGGCATTCTGTCACGCCCTGACCTTAGAGAGACGTTTTATTTCTCTATTTGGTTAGGTCAGGGTGGGATTTGGGTGGGCATTCTATGTTTTCTATTTCTTTGCTTTTGGCCGAGTGTGGTTCCCAATCAGAGGCAGCTGTCTATCGTTGTCTCTGATTGGGAATCATACTTAGGCAGCCTTTTTCCCACCTAATGTTGTGGGTCTCTGTTGTCTCCAGTGAGCATTCACAGGCCGGTGCGCACTGTGCCTGCGCTCCGCATTTGCCGGGTGGAAGTGGGCATCCAGCCAGGACGGGTTGTGCCAGCTCTACGCTCGATACCTCCAGTGCGCCTCCACGGCCCAGTGTATCCGATTCCACGCACCAGGCCTCCAGTATGTCTCCCAGCCTGGTAAGCCCTGTGGCAGCTCCACGCACCAGGCTTCCAGTACGTCTTCTCAGTCCAGTGAGACCTGTTCCGGCTCCAGGTGCCAGGCCTCCAGTGTGTCTCCCAGCCTGGTAAGCCCTGTGGCAGTTCACGCACCAGGCTGCCAGTACGTCTCCTCAGTCCGGTGAGACCTGTTCCGGCTCCACGTACGAAGCCTCCAGTGATGATCCATGGTCCAAAGCCTCCAGTGATGATCCATGGCACGAAGCCTCCAGTGATGATCCATGGCCCGAAGCTGTAGTGATGATCCATGGCACGAAGCTCCAGTGATCATCCATGGCCCGGAGCCTCCAGTGATGATCCATGGCACGCACGGAGCCTCCAGTGATGATCCATGGCACGAAGCCTCCAGTGATGATCCATGGCCCGGAGCCTTTAGTGAAAATCCAGGGCACGAAGCCTCCAGTGATGATTCCATGGCCGGAGCCTGTAGGGACGATCCAAGGCACGGATCCTCCAGCGATGGTCCCTGTCCGGAGCCTGCAGCGACGGTCCCCAGTCCGGAGCCTCCAGCGACGGTCCCCAGTCCGGAGCATCCAGCAACGGTCCGCAGTCGCGAGCCTCCAGCGGCGGTCCGCAGTTCAGAGCTCCAGCGACGATCTGCAGTCCAGAGCCTCCAGCGGTGGTCTGCAGTCCAGAGCCTCCAGTGGGGGTTCCAATCCAGAGCCTCCGGCGATGATCCACGGTCCGGTTCCTCTGGCAACGATCCACGGTCCGGAGTCTCCGGCGACGATCCGTGGTCCGGTTCCACGGAAGCGGAGGGATGAGCGTGCGGATCGTGGGCTACGTCCGCGAACCGGAGCCGCCACCGAGGATAGATGCCCCCCGGACCCTTCCCTATAGAGTCAGGTTTTGCGGCGAGTCCGCACCTTTGGGGGGGGGGTGGGTACTGTCACGCCCTGACCTTAGAGAGCCGTTTTATTTCTCTATTGGTTAGGTCAGCGGTGTGATTTGGGTGGGCATCTATGTTTTCTATTTCTTTGCTTTTGGCCGAGTGTGGTTCCCAATCAGAGGCAGCTGTCTATCGTTGTCTCTGATTGGGAATCATACTTAGGCAGCCTTTTTCCCACATAATGTTGTGGGTAATTATTTATTTTCTGTGTGTGTTTGTGTGCGCCACGGTTGCGTCACGTTTGTTTCTGTTTACCTGTTCTTTTTGTGAAGGTTTCACTACAATTAAAAGAAATGTGGAATTACATGCACGCTGCGCCTTGGCTCATCTATGACAGGGAGTTTGAAGACAGTGAACGTGACACATTCACTGGATTTATGGTGCTTTCAAGACAACTGAGAACTCTGAAAAAAACAAGGTCGAATCATGACGTCAGTGATCTTCAGCTCAGAGCTCTAGAAAGAGGCCTGAGTTCCCGACTTGGAATTCCAAGTTGGATGACCGTTCAAAACGTATTTTCGCAGTTGGACCTGTCTTGAACTCAATAAAGTCTGAGATTTCCCAGTTCCGAGTTTCCAGTTGTTTTGAATGCCGCTGAAGTCATGCTGGATGGACAGCATGGCCAATGTATTCAACCTTTTCTGGCCCATGGTGTTGAATGTTTATCCTTTTAAGCTTGGAAAAGAAACCCTTAAACCCAGACTTGGACCACAACTTGTGTCCAATGGCCGATGAGCAACGATACATTTTATCTTCACATGTTGCCTTCATATGACAAGGATTTTCCAGTAGATTTTTGACGTGATTCATGAAGATGACTGCTTGTCTAGCTTGCTAGCTAAGATTTTGAAAGTATGATGTTTACATAATCAGTCCAATCAAACCTACGGTAGATATAACGTGAATTGACGTAATTTTATCTGTGGCCAATAACCTTGAATCTTCTTGGATGGGCACTCCTAATGTAACTCTAATGTCAGCACCCGAGCTCAGCACCCGAGATTTTGCGGTGACGTTGTGTCCCCATGAGTGACAGAACACTGAGCCAATTGTGGCACAACTAGAGAACATTACCAACCCCTACAGTACGCTCCGTATTTTCCGCTGCCTGCCCCACAACTACAGAAAGCACTGAGCTAGGCTGAAACACCTGCATTTTGGAGCTGCCTTACTCAAAAAAGCAAAAAAGAGACCATGTTTGTATGCAGCTTTACTAACTCAACGATTTTTTATTTTACATTGTTTGCAAACTGAAATGGGACACGTATTAATGCCAAAATAACAAAATAACATGCCCTGAATGACGGGTTGCCACTGGTCTGCTCAATCGGAAATAACCTTTTACATTTTGATTGTGCAAAAGACTCCAAGGAACACGTACATGTCTTCTTTTCCCCCCTACGATGGTCACAAGTTGCGCAGGACACATTAGAAGGGACTGTGACAAGACTAAATGTCACATTAGTCACATTGAAAACAATGCATCTCTTTTTTTCTACACATACAATTATTAAATGATGATTTTCCCTGATAATACGCCTTTCCCATATTCAGTTATTTGACATATTTTGTACAACTAATTTCTACTCTCAATTCCCTGCAATGACAAAATATGTTTTCACCCTTTCATCCAGACCAAAAGCTTGTTCTTGAGTAAGACACATGACTTGCTTGTTTTTTGTTTTGAATCACCTCATTCCCACAACACTGGGTCTAAATCTTGTTTTTGTCAATTTTCTAAGAAGGATTTGTTGTTTGCCCTTCTTCTCTGAAATAATTAAAAATATCTATCTTCTTTTAATTTGTGGCTTTATTAAATTTAATCCCCTTGACTTTACTGATATCTGTCATCTTGGCCCTGATTACTTTTTTTTTTGCAGAATAATTTTAATCTGGTGGAGATCTGGCAAAGTCCATATCATCTTTGGCCATTCTTCCAATCTTCTTCTGGGCTGTAATATAAACTCTGAAGATGAGTGATGCTTTAATCCAACACACTAATCTCAGACTCTTTTCTTGGGACATTACTGTGACAGGAAGGGGGGTAGACAAGGGGTTACAAGGGCAGGGTTTTTAAAATATGTTTTTTAATATGTATTGTGCATTCAGGTTCAGGGAATCTGTTAACCTCATCAGTTTGAATATGTTTTTATTTACATAACTCTCCACATAACTCTTTACATTAACTCTTTACATTCATTTGTATGGGCAGATTAGTTACATTTCCTATATGTAATGTTACTATTGAAGTGTCACTGCAATTTCCAGGACTTCACAAGATAACAACAATAACAACAAAGACACATGAAAAAGCAGTATGTTTGTACAGATAGTTGTATTTTTATTTTGTTGGCCCCAGTTCTGTAGCCTGGGTGCCAGTCTGTTTCTGCTCTCTTGTCAACTGCTTAGGAAATTGGTTTGACAATGACAATGGAGAAGGCAAAAGCACAAACAGATCTGGGACCAGGCTACTAGTTTTGTAGCCTCCCATAAGGCAGAAGCACAATGACTCCAGCAGTAACTTTACACAGAGAACAAAAACACTTTTTGTGAGGATACCTGGGACATACAGTAACTGCACACGGGGCAATGTACAGTGTGTGTATATAGAAAACAACATCAGCGGCAGAGAAAAGACTGGCATACATCATCTCTCACAATCCAGATAAAAAAGTGTGGAAACATCTCCTGGAATGGCTGAAGTATAGGGGACACAGAAGAAAGTCTCTTTTCCCTTTGTGATTTCATATTTTTGTGCTGACTGCTATTATACCGTGAGCTCTAAAGTATTGGGACAAATGTGTTGTTGTTTTGGCTCTGTACTCCAGCACTTTGGATTTAAAATGGTACAATTACTTAATATGTTTCTTAACACTTCTACATTAATGTGGATGCTACCATGATTACGGCTAATCCTGAATGAATCGTGAATAATGATGAGAAATGAGAAATGAGAAAGTTACACACAAATATCATACCCCCCCAAAATGTTAACCTCCCCTGTTAGTCTAATGGTGAGAGGATAGCATGTCTTGGGGGTATTATGTGTGTCTAACTTTCTCACTCATCATTATTCACGATTCATTCAGGATTATCCATAATCATGGTAAAATCCACATTAATGTAGAAGTGTTTAGAAACATATTCTATTCTTATTTACAATAAAATACAATACATTATTTACCATTAATTTCTATTGGGAATGAAATTATCTGAAATACAACCAAAACCAACAACAACTGCATCCAATAAATTTGTAGTCACAAGCTTGATGTAGTCATTGCGTGCTATGAATATGGGACCAAATATTTTTACTACTTTAATACACATACATAGTCCCCCCATTTCTTTTGTATGTGTATTAAAGTAGTAAAAAATACAAAAAGTACTGTAATTTCTAAACGGTTCACACGATATGGAGGAAAATACCCTCAAATGAAAGCTGACAGTCTGCACTTTAACCTCACTGTCATTGGATAATTAAAATCCAAAGTTCTGGAGTACAGAGCCAAAACATCAAAACATTTGTCACTGTCCAAATACTTTTGGAGCTCACTGTTACTAAAATATATATCTTTTTTAATTATTATTATTTTTTAAACATACAATGATCAATAAATACATCCACAAGATATAACAACGAAACAATGAAAATATTGCATTTAAAAAAAACAACGACATTGTTTAAAAAGGGGGCTAAATGTTTTACCAGTGAGGGAACATTTTTGTAGTAGTACTGAATTCAGTCGACAAAAGTCAATTCTACATTGATGTTGTTAAGAGAGGATGGATAGCTACGTTTTATAATGTATTGTAACCTAGATACAAACAGGTTGTCTGTCTGACTGTGGTTTGGTTCCCTTTAGGCAGTAGACATTCACTCTGAGAGGAATAAGAACAATAGGAGGTCCTACTCTCCTCCTCACAATGATGTACCATTACTGTTTTCACAGTACGTTAACAAAGCGCCTCAACAGGTTTGCATTCAACACACCAAGCATTACCCCTAATCATTGTACTCAACACCACATACACATGGTTCTCCATATTGCTTAGAAACATTCAGGAGTGAATTTAGGAGAATGAGCCAGAAATCTCAGCTAACTTTTTTCAAAAAACACCTACACTTTAGTTAAACAATGAAATATATTTCATAATTATAATGACTAATATCATTTTAATTTCTGTATTCAGTTATTAATTTGTATTTTTGTTCCTTTGTGGGTATTTCTATCTGACAGAGAAAAATAACACAGTTGGTAGGTACAGTACATGCATTGATTCACAGGTTAAGACGGATGCGAATGGCTCCTTCATCCCGTGATGTTAATCTAGACATCATCATTGTCTTCATCACTGTCCTTCATGGATATACCCGCCATCCCTCCTTCCCTCACCGATGCTGTGGCCTCCTCCAGGGTCAGTCTGTTCCTCACCGTGTCATACATCTTACTGTTCAGCGTGGAGTCCAGGACGCCCTGCAGCCGGAAGTCACGGTACTTTTTCTGGAAGAACAAACCCCCAAGATAATAAAAACACTGGTCAGGGTTGGGACTAGCACACAGAGGAAGCATTCTCGTCAGTTGCTAAGGCAAGAGAGGACATGAAGCCAGGAATGCACTGCAATGTTTGGGTACATCTCGATTGTCTAGGGTGGCCTCCTTTCCTCATCTCCTTTCCTCCATCTGAATCATTAAAGAATTAGACAGGTGACAGCAGACAGGTGTTACAATGCATTCACCTAACCTGTGTTTTCATATCAGTAAAAATGCAGCGGACACAATGAGAAGAGGACACTTAATTGTTCACAATATTTTAGACCTTTAGCAAATTACCCATGAGTAGCATTTTCCCAAAAGACACGTGTACTAAATCATCAATACAGAAGGCACTAAAAACTATATGTTGCATGTCAGGTCAGATCCCATGCATGCATGTACTGATCAGCCCTCACCAGTCACTACTGCATGTATAGGTAGAAAGTCTCTCAGAGAACAGAAATAAATGTGTGACGTGATGTTATGCTGGTAGGACTTGTTACTGCTCACACTGAAATATTAATACAGGGCAGAGAACCAATTGTTGTCAGTACTAGGCTTTATATATCAACCCAAGAGAAGGTAGCTCACAACTCATTTAATAAGGGTCACAGATTAAAACGAGAAATGTTGGAATTCTACACTACTTGATTGTAATATCTATCGATCTACAGTATATATATTACTTTGAATTCATGACAAATTGGTTTGGGAGGCCCTGGTTGCTGAGCCTGTCTTACCTTGGCTACTCTGATTAGGATCTTGAGCTGGTAGACATGGAGCTGCAGGTCCATCCGGTCAGTTAGCCACGTACCCAGGAGGTTCATGGTGCTGGTGTACCATTGCTGCAACACAAAAACACAGCATTCTCCAGCAAAACACACACACACACACGTGCACACACAGACAACCAGAATACAGAAAAAGAGCAGAACCAGCATTTCATCGGAATTTACACGCTCACTCCTTCAGGCACTCTGTCTTTCTCCTCTCGTCTCTATCCCCCTCTCATGCTCTCTCCATCTCAACAACTCCCTCTCTGTCTCTTTCACTCACTCATTCCCCTCTGACTGACTCCCTCTCGCTGTCTCCCTCTCTCAGCTGAGGGGAGAGTAAACTGGAAGAACTTCTTCTATAACCGGAGCAGCAGCTAGTCGGAGAAGCTAGCCGAGAGGCTCCAGATGTTTATCTGTGGGCTGAGTCCTGTTTGAAGTCTAATTGATTGGTAATGATCAGAGCAGGCTGATGCTAATCAGAGTGGACCAGTGCTCAACAGTCAGAGGAGGAGGGGGACATATCAGGGGTGACTGAGTTTGTGTTGCTGAAATTCACTCTGTCAACGAAAGGCCTTCTGCACTGTCCTTTTTACACATGTACAAAAAAGGCTCAAGAAATATGAGAACAATTTTTCAGTCCACACGGAAAATGTTCTATCAGGGCGCTCAATAGAAAGTAGGTATCAGTAGCTACTTAACATTTCAAGTGAACATACCCCAGTAGTGACAACAGTATACACATCTTCAGTTCCTGCTCCACGAGGTGACGATGTAGCTACTCCTTGGAGTTGTGCTAGGGTAAGTAAGAGTAGAACATAAAGGCCTGAATCACTGTGGTGACCTGCTGCGTGTGTATCACTGTGGCAGCTTCCTCTCTGCCGCTCTGTGCCTGTGAAGGTATCGCCATGGCAGCAGGGCTGTGATCTCGGCCCAAGCACGACCCCCCATCTAGAGGCCAGACCTGGAGTGACTGCTCTCTCTCTCTCTCTCTCTCCCTCACTCTCATCTTTTCCCTCTGCCGGTCTTCCATCTCTCCCTGTCAGCCTTAGCCTCCACATGCTCTCCTCTCTTTATCTTTGCTCAACTCTCTCACTCACTTTCATAACCTCTGAATATGGTTATTTCATCACTCCCCCCACCCATTATTACTTGAACCCATTATTTCACTCTTCTGTCACATTCTGCTTCCCAGTCTCAGTTCTGATAATAACCTTCAGTCATCTTCTAGAGAACACTGGTCATTTATGATCAAATATGACATTTCATATCAAACAGAAGCTTCTAAGACTTTCTCTTAAGTTGACCACATTCCACAGTGAAGCAGCAATGAGGAGTAGTGTGATATATATGTGTGGGTGTGTGTGCTCAAGGGAAACTTGGAGACAGACGGACTCTGATGCCAGGCTTGTGAAATGAACAGTGATGGCACTCTTGCTTTGTTCAACTATGAACAGACTAACAAACCCTAACCAATTTCTCAGAGCAGATGAACACACCCAGGCACTCACTTTTTTTAGGCTCGATTGGGATCAGCAGGAGGCTAGCAATAGCTGACAGCCAAAACACATGTAATATGGCTCTGAATAAATAATGTCAAAACCCAACAGGGACAAAATCTGTGACATTCTAACGAGTTCTGATATTAGGGATTGGATAATGGAGGTTTTGGGGGGTTGTGCGTCTTTGTGTGTGTTTGTGTGTGTTCGTGTGTGTTCGTGTGCGTACGGATAGGAGTTCCACCGCTTCATCACACACATACATACATGAACATCTGCAGGACCCATCACCCTTGGAGTGACGAGCTGGGAGGCAGTGAGACCTCCTGCCCCCTGCAACACCAACCTCCTCCCCATGCCCCTTCACCACCACCACCACCACACACAACACCCGGCCTTGAACCTGGTGTTCACACTCATATCTGACATGTTACAGGAAGCCATAACGCCTGGCAGGGGGGCAACCAACAGAATTCAGTGCAAATCTGCACACCCCTCCCCTTGTATCCCAATGCATACACACATACACCCGTCCCACAAATACACACACATGAATACATTCACATACGTGCGCATACACACATGCATATACAAACACCCTCCCTTTGCTTTCACACACCTCATGGGTCCTCACCCCTCCTTTGCGAGGCTGGGACAGAGGACTGGTAAGGGGTCGGCTTAGGCCTTTGTGCTGGGCCCCAAAAATCACAAAAAAGCAGGAATGCTGGAGGAGAGGCAGGGCCCTCCATGGGGGGTACAGGGGGATTACAAGCAACCTGCGACTCTGCCTCTTTCTGCCCTTGCTGGTGGTAATGTGTGTGTGTGTGTGTGTCAGTGCTACATACCAGATTGGATCTGGTCTGAATGGGCTGGGACCTTGTAGTAGGAGTGAGTGTACTGTATGTGTGTGTGTGTCAGTGCTCCACAGATTGGGCCTGGTTGGTGCGAGGCTGGGGTGTGTGGTACGTGTCCTGCTGGAACCCAGCTGTGTCTGCAATTAGCGGGAGGCATGGAATGATGATTGTTGCTGCGACAATGCTAATGCAAAGCGACAGGCTTAGTTCTAAAGGAGAGGGGAGGTCGCTGTGTTTCAGAGAGACATAATGCACCAATACTTTTTCCTTCTTCCTCACACACACACACACACACACACACCTTAAAATGAAAACCAAACATTCTTAAAAAATCCATTAAAGAGTGGTAGGGCCGATCGAAGGCACAACCTTTCTCCAGCACTCCTGGCCAGGATGTCTAGTGCAGGGCTTTGTTAGTGGTTAAAAAGAGCTGTCCACACTGGTCTAGCTGGCAGCTCGGGCCGCTAAATTAGGCCCCCCAGCGGGCGGCTGAGGGGAGGACCCGGGGGTTGAGAAGTCTTTAAATCTGACTACAAGACATTATGCACTTACGACAAAGGGGCAGAGTAATCCTACCTGCTTGCTTTTCACCGCTGCTGCCTGCCTGTTATTGTCTGCTTTATAGCTCATGAGAGGAGGCCCATTGATGACGGAACTCAATTACCATAGTAACCCACACCGGTGACCCCCAGGTCCCCTCACCCCCCCCCCATTAGGGCTAAGCTGACCCCAGGGGTAGTCAGTCCTTTCACAGGAAGCTGACGGCCCTAACCATGTCCCTCCACGCTGGGAGAGCACCGCCACTGCTGTAGCCCTCAGATCCTGCCAGCGCCCTGCGCTCTGCTCTAACCGCTCTCCTTTCTACTCCTCTAAACCTCAGGGAGCGCAGTGCTCTGAATGGCAGAATTGAAATAAAGTTTCAGGCTCAGCAAGCTTATGGGCTTCAAACTGTTCTGATTGTGCCGCCTATACAAAGGAGAGCCCAGCCAACAATTCATACGCTTCAGCGCAACCTTAAGTGGAACAAAAATCCTCTGTGTGTGCCCAACCACTACTAGATCGCTATGATAATCAGTCTTTCTTTAAAATAAATTTGAAATAAATCAGGTTAACAATAAATGTTCTTTGCATATCTAACACAAGGCTAACATAAATGTTTATATCAAATGAAAGCAAGCGAGAGGGACTCAATCGTTTCTGAACTGTTTTCTGTTGAAATCCGAGTCTCTCACAAAAGCACCAGTCACATCACACTAGTGAGTGTCAGTTGAACTGATTACAGTGTCCAAATAAGAGAGTAATTTACAAAAACATGGTTCAAAAAAGAGAGAAAGAGCTTGTTGTGAGGAACGAAACGGTTGGAATTATGGACTACGCAGCGTCATTGAGTAAACACACAATAAAGGACAGAAAAGCTCAGTGGAGAAAAAACAGAGCCACGGTCTGAGCAAAGTGAGCCATTCTCCTCACAAAAGGCCGCTTAGAGGCGGATTGAGGGGCTCAGAATGACGGGTAAAACACTTGTGGGCTTCAGACTCTATAGGGGGAGCGAAATGGAATAAGCCAGCAAGCACTTGAGGATCCCGCCGAGCACCTGAATGGGAAGGAGGGACGGGGGGTCGGAGAGGGGGTGCAGAAGGTGAATGGCCTGCCTTTCGGGACCAATTTGTCTCTTTTCACCATTTTCCCCTGCCTCTCCGCTGACAGATGTACAAAGAGGGACCCGCACTGAGCCTCTCATCCACACGCACCCGCAAGCAGCTGTCACTTTTGTCAGACAAGTTAATCAAACAAATGCCACCATACCTCCCTTTAGATAAAGAGGGAGAAAGAGAGGGAAACAGAGAAAGAAAGACACAGAGAGAGAGAGAAAGAAAGAAAGAGAGAGAAAATGGTGTGTGTATGTAATGTATGTGTGATCAACCAACCCGTTCACCCCCCTTCACCGAACAGTGGGACTTGTCCCACTCAACATAAAAGACAGCTTCATTTAACTTCCATTTCCCTCATCTTATGTTATTCATCCATTCCTGCCCTCATTTGGATTTGACCACTGACATGGACCTCTGGCCCTCTGGGGTAAGTCAGAAGGGATTTATGCCAGAGTCTGAGATCACAGTGAGGGTAGATGGATGGAAACAAAATGCTCCCTCAGTAATTATAAAGAGTCTAAGCTGCTTACAGGCTTCATTAAAGGGAAGCGAAACCTTTTGACATATTTTCAACAGTCACAGTGAATCAATATACTACCTGTTTGTTATCCTTAGTCTTTTTTTATTCTACCCTACTATTGTTCAGATTCATCATCCATTCTAGAGACTCTTTTCACTATTGGTTTATATCAACATAATGAGATCATGGGTTTACATGGAAAAAACACATCATTGTGGTCCTCTGTGGCTGAGTTGGTAGAGCACGGCACTTGCAATGACAAGATTGCAGGTTCAATTCCCGCTGGGACCACCAATATTAAAACGTATGCATGTGAATAAAAGCGCCTGCTAAATAGCAGATATTATTATATTATTACATATATGTTTTTTTTATATCTTAAGAATAGCCTGCGTTATGTTAACATGTCCTCATCCCCCTAAGCCATAAACACATTTCTTCAACCATAATTGTGACAATGTAGAGTTTCCAAGAGTAAATTACGCTTTTGTTTTAATTGTAAACATGTTCGCTTCTCTTTTTGTTGATGTAATTTGATATGAAGTTAATCCAACTGATAAAGATCAACAGCACTAAACAAAACATTTCAATAGATAAAATATAGCATGTCATGAATATAGTATAGTATTCAATAAGGCCAACACAGTATTTCATTTGTAAAAGTGAAAAAACAAATTCTCCAACATTAAACACTGGATGGTGAACAACAGCAGATAAATCATGGTAGCTCTTTATAATAAATCCACCTAATAAAGTATTTATAATGGATTAGTAAATAGTTTATTCATAATTTATAATTCATTACTCCATTCATAAGATGTTTAATATAATGCTTTTTTGTCTGAGAGTTACCTTTTTCGTAGAGTTCGCAAACCGGAACTCCCATTTCTAACAAGAACTCAAATGTTAAATAGTTGAATAGTTCTGGGTTGACCGAGATTAGACTACTCTAAAGAAGGACTGCAATCCACACTTTGGTTTTGGTAGAAAAGTCACTGCCATGAAATGCTTATGTTAGCATTTTCAGACTAAAAACTTTATTTTATTGCAACAGTGTGACTGCTTTAGAATAAAATGTTCAATATATTTTCTTAAGCATCCAATGTATTGTGACTTTATTGTTTAACCATTGATGTGTTTTAGGGGCCCTTTTGAGACCTTAAATAGCATCAGGTACTGCTGGAATGTCTATCAATGGCATGTCAATCTTCTGTGAGAAATTACACTAGTCATTGAAAACATTTATAAAGTATTTATAAAGTATACAGTGCATTCGGAAAGTATTCAGACCCCTTGACTTTTTCCACATTTTGTTACGTTACAACCTTATTCAACCTTTTTCTCAATCTACACATTACCCAATAATGACAAAGCAAAACAGGTTCGGAAAATTTTGACAATTTATAAAAAAAATTAAACGGAAATATCACATTTACATAAGTATTCAGACCCTTTACTCAGTACTTTGTTAAAGCACCTTTGGTAGTGATCACAGCCATGAGTCTTCTTGGGTATTATAAGGTAAGACCCAATTGCAGACTGTGTGAAGTAACAATAGGGCACAGGGTCAGGGGGGGTACAGGGTCAGGACAGGCAAGGGTCAAAAACCAGGAGGACGAGAAAAAGAGAGACTAGGGAAAAACAGGAGCTGAGACAAAATGCGGGAAGGCTTGAACAAACAAGACCAGCTGGCACAGACAGACAGAAAAAACAGGTATACATACCCAGAGGATAAGTGGGGAAGATGAAGATGGCCGACACCTGGAGGGGGTGGAGACAAGCACAAGGACAGGTGAAACACATCAGGGCGTGACAGGTATGACACTACAAGCTTGGCACACCTGTATTTGGGGAGATTCTCCCATTCCTCTCTGCAGATCCTCTCAAGCTCTGTCAGGTTGGATGAGGAGCATTGCTGCACAGCTATTTTCAGGTCTCTCCAGAGATGTTCGATCAGGTTCAAGTCCGGGCTCTGACTGGGCCACTCAAGGACATTCAGAATTGTCCCGAAGCCTCTCCTGCGTTGTCTTGGCTGTGTGCTTAGGGTCATTGTCCTGTTGGAAGGTGAACCTTCACCCAATCTGAGGTCCTGAGCACTCTGGAGCAGGTTTTCATCAAGGATCTCTCTGTACTTTGCTCAGTTCATCTTTCCCTCGATCCTGACCCGTCTCCAAGTCCCTGCCGCTGCAGAACATCCCCACAGCATGATTCTGCCACCGCCATGCTTCACTGTAGGGATGGTGCCAGGTTTCCTCCAGATGTGACACATGGCATTCAGGCCGAAGAGTTCAATGTTGGTTTCATCAGACCAGAGAATCTTGTTTCTCATGGTATGAGTGTCCTTTAGGTGGCTTTTGGCAAACTCCAAGCAGGCTGTCATGTGCCTTTTACTGAGGAGTGGCTTCCGTCTGGCCACTCTACCATAAAGGCTTGATTGGTGGAGTGCTGCAGAGATGGTTGTCCTTCTGGAAGGTTCTCCCATCTCCTCAGAGGAACTCTGGAGCTCAGTCAGAGTGACCATCGGGTTCTTCGTTACCTCCCTGACAAAGGTCCTTCTCCCCCAATTGCTCAGTTTGGCCGGGGGGCAGCTCTAGAAAATGTCTTGTTGGTTCCAAACTTCTTCCATTTAAGAATGATGGAGGCCACTCTGTTCTTGGGGACATTTAATGCTGCAGAAAAGTTTTGGTACCCTTCCCTAGATCCTTGCCTCGACACAATCCTACCTCGGAGCTCTAAGGACAATTCCTTCAACCTCAAGGCTTAGGTTTTGCTCTGAAATGCACTGTCAACTGTGGGACCTTATAGCAAATCAAATAACATTTTATTGGTCACATACACATGGTTAGCAGATGTTAATGCGAGGGTAGCGAAATGCTTGTGCTTCTAGTTCCAATGGTGCAGTAATATCTAACAAGTAATATCTAACAATTCCCAACAACTACCTACTACATACAAATCTAACAAGTAATCTAACAATTCCCCACCAACTACCTAATACACACAAATCTAAAGGGGTGAATGAAAATATATACATATACATATATGGATGAGCGATGGCCAAACGACATAGGCAAGGTGCAATAGATGGTATAAAATACAGTATATACATGTGATGAGTAAAGTAAGATATGTAAACATTATTAAAGTGGCATTATTTAAAGTGGCATTGTTTAAAGTGACTAGTGATACATTTATTAAAGTGTCCAGTGATTGGGTCTCAGTGTAGGCAGCAGCCTCTCTGAGTTAGTGATGGCTATTTAACAGTCTGATGGCCTTGAGCTAGAAGCGTTTTTTTCAATCTCTCAGTCCCAGCTTTGATGCACCTGTACTGACCTCTACTTCTGGATGATGGTGGTGTGAACAGGCAGTGGCTCGGGTGGTTGTTGTCCTTGATGATCTTTTTGGCCTTCCTGTGACAACGGGTGTTGCAGGTGTCATGGAGGGCAGGTAGTTTCCCCCCGGGGATGCGTTGTGCAGATCGCACCACCCTCTGGAGAGCCTTGCGGTTGAGGGTGGTGCAGTTGCCGTACCAGGCTGTGATACAGCCCGACAGGATGCTCTTGATTGTGCATCTGTAAAAATCAGTCAGGGTTTTGGGTGACAGGCCAGATTTCTTCAGCCTCCTGAGGTTGAAGAGGCGCTGTTGTGCCTTCTTCACTACACTGTCTGTGTGGGTGAACCATTTCAGTTTGTCTGTGACATGTACGCCCAGGAACTTAAAAATTTCCACCTTCTCCACTGCTGTCCCCTCGATGTGGATAGGGGGTACTCCCTCTGCTGTTTCCTGAAGACCACGATCATCTCCTTTGTTTTTTGTTGACGTTGAGTGAGAGGTTGTTTTCCTGACACCACACTCCGAGTGCTCTCACCTCCTCCCTGTAGGCTGTCTCGTCGTTGTTGGTTATCAAGTCCGCTAATGTTGTGTCATCTGCAAACTTGATGTTTGAGTTGGAGGCGTGCGTGGCCACACAGTTGTGGGTGAACAGGGAGTACAGGAGAGGGCTGAGCACACCTTTGTGGGGCTCCAGTGTTGAGGGTCAGCGAAGTAGAGATGTTGTTTCCTACCTTCACCACCTGGGGGACGGCCCGTCAGAAAGTCCAGGACCCAGTTGCACAGGGAGGGGTTGAGACCCAGGGCCTCCAGCTTGATGATGAGCTTGGAGGGTAGTATGGTGTTGAATGCTGAGCTGTAGTCAATGAACAGCATTCTTACATACAGTGGGGAGAACAAGTATTTGATACACTGCGGATTTTGCAGGTTTTCCTACTTACAAAGCATGTAGAGGTCTAATTTTTATCACAGGTACACTTCAACTGTGAGAGACGGAATCTAAAACAAAAATCCAGAAAATCACATTGTATGATTTTTAAGTAATTAATTAGCATTTTATTGCATGATATAAGTATTTGATACATCAGAAAAGCAGAACTTAATATTTGGCACAGAAACCTTTGTTTGCAATTACAGAGATCATACGTTTCCTGTAGTTCTTGACCAGGTTTGCACACACTGCAGCAGGGATTTTGGCCCACTCCTCCATAAAGACCTTCTCCAGATCCTTCAGGTTTCGGGGCTGTCGCTGGGCAATACGGACTTTCAGCTCCCTCCAAAGATTTTCTATTGGGTTCAGGTCTGGAGACTGGCTAGGCACTCCAGGACCTTGAGATGCTTCTTACGGAGCCACTCCTTAGTTGCTCTGGCTGTGTGTTTCGGGTCGTTGTCATGCTGGAAGACCCAGCCACGACCCATCTTCAATGCTCTTACTGAGGGAAGGAGGTTGTTGGCCAAGATCTCACGATACATGGCCCATCCATCCTCCCCTCAATACGTTGCAGTCGTCCTGTCCCCTTTGCAGAAAAGCATCACCAAAGAATGATGTTTCCACCTCCATGCTTCACGGCTGGGATGGTGTTCTTGGGGTTGTACTCATCCTTCTTCTTCCTCCAAACACGGCGAGTGGAGTTTAGACCAAAAGCTCTATTTTTGTCTCATCAGACCACATGACCTTCTCCCATTCCTCCTCTGGATCATCCAGATGGTCATTGGCAATCTCAGACGGGCCTGGACATGCGCTGGCTTGAGCAGCGCACGCTGGCTTGACCTTGCGTGCGCTGCAGGATTTTAATCCATGACGGCGTAGTGTGTTACTAATGGTTTTCTTTGAGACTGTGGTCCCAGCTCTCTTCAGGTCATTGACCAGGTCCTGCCGTGTAGTTCTGGGCTGATCCCTCACCTTCCTCATGATCATTGATGCCACAGAGGTGAGATTTGCATGGAGCCCCAGACCGAGGGTGATTGACCGTCATCTTGAACTTCTTCCATTTTCTAATAATTGCGCCAACAGTTGTTGCCTTCTCACCAAGCTGCTTGCCTATTGTCCTGTAGCCCATCCCAGCCTTGTGCAGGTCAACAATTTTATCCCTGATGTCCTTACACAGCTCTCTGGTCTTACAATGATTTTCTGGATTTTAGTTTAGATTCCGTCTCTTACAGTTGAAGTGTACCCATGATAAAAATTACAGATCCTACATGCTTTGTAAGTAGGAAACCTGCAAAATCGGCAGTGTATCAAATACTTATTCTCCCCACTGTAGGTATTATTTTTGTCCAGATGGGATAGGGCAGTGTGCAGTGTGATGGCGATTGCGTCATCTGTGGACCTGTTGGGGCGGTATGCAAACTGAAGTGGGTCAGGGTGGCCGGTAAGGTGGCGGTGATATGATCCTTGACTAGCCTCTCAAAGCATTTCATGATGACAGAAGTGAGTGCTATGGGGTGGTAGTCATTTAGTTCAGTTGTCTTGCCTTCTTGGTACAGGAACAATGGGCGCCATCTTGAAGCATGTGGGAACAACAGACTGGGATAGGAGCGATTAAATATGTCTGTAAACACACCAGCCAGCTGGTCTGCGCATGCTCTGAGTACACAGCTAGGGATGCCTTCTGGGCCAGCAGCCTTGCGAGGGTTAATACCTTTAAATGTTTTACTCACATCAGCCACTGAGAAGGAGAGGGGGGACCGCAGACTTTGTTTGCGAGCCGAAAGTGGCACTGTATTATCCTCAAGGCGGGTAAGAAGGTAGTTTGTCTGGAAGCGTGACGTCGGTATCCGTGACGTGGCTGTTTTTTGTTTTTTGTAGTCTGTGATTTCCTGGAGACCCTGCCACATACAGTGGGGAGACAAGTATTTGATACACTGCGCGATTTTGCAAGTTTTCCTACTTACAAAGCATGTAGAGGTCTGTAATTTTTATCATAGGTACACTTCAACTGTGAGAGACGGAATCTAAAACAAAAATCCAGAAAATCACATTGTATAATTTTTAAGTAATTAATTGCATTTATATTGCATGACATAAGTATTTGATCACCTACCAACCAGTAAGAATTCCGGCTCTCACAGACCTGTTAGTTTTTCTTTAAGAAGCCTCCTGTTCTCCACTCATTACCTGTATTAACTGCACCTGTTTGAACTCGTTACCTGTATAAAGACACCTGTCCACACACTCAATCAAACAGACGCCAACCTCTCAAATGGCCAAGACCAGAGAGCTGTGTAAGGACATCAGGGATAAAATTGTAGACCTGCACAAGGCTGGGATGGGCTACAGGACATAGGCAAGCAGCTTGGTAAGAAGGCAACAACTGTTGGCGCAATTATTGAAAATGGAAGAAGTTCAAGATGACGGTCAATCACCTCGGTCTGGGGCTCCATGCAAGATCTCACCTCGTGGGGCATCAATGATCATGAGGAAGGTGAGGATCAGCCCAGAACTACATGGCAGGACCTGCTCAATGACCTGAAGAGAGCTGGGACACAGTCTCAAAGAAAACCATATATAACACACTACGCCGTCATGGATTAAAATCCTGCAGTGCACGCAAGGACCCCTGCTCAAGCCAGCGCATGTCAGGCCCGTCTGAAGTTTGCCAATGACTTCGGATGATCCAGAGGAGGAATGGGAGAAGGCTCATGTGGTCTGATGAGACAAAAATAGAGCTTTTTGGTCTAAACTCCACTCGCCGTGTTTGGAGGAAGAAGAAGGATGAGTACAACCCCAAGAACACCATCCCAACCGTGAAGCATGGAGGTGGAAACATCATTCTTTGGGATGCTTTTCTGCAAAGGGGACAGGACGACTGCACCGTATTGAGGGGAGGATGGATGGGGCCATGTATCGCGAGATCTTTGGCCACCAACCTCCTTCCCTCAGTAAGAACATTGAAGATGGGTCGTGGCTGGTCTTCCAGCATGACAAAACCCGAAACACAAGCCAGGGCAACTAAGGAGTGGCTCCGTAAGAAACATCTCAAGGTCCTGGAGTGGCCTAGCCAGTCTCCAGACCTGAACCCAATAGAAAATCTTTGGAGGGAGCTGAAAGTCCGTATTGCCCAGCGCCAGCACCGAAACCTGAAGGATCTGGAGAAGGTCTGTATGGAGGAGTGGGCCAAAATCCCTGCTGCAGTGTGTGGAAACCTGGTCAAGAACTACAGGAAACGTTTGATCTGTGTATTTGCAAACAGAGGTTTCTGTACCAAATATTAAGATCTGCTTTTCTGATGTATCAAATACTTATGTCATGCAATAAAATGCAAATTAATTACTTAAAAATTATACAATGTGATTTTCTGGATTTTTGTTTTAGATTCCGTCTCTCACAGTTGAAGTGTACCTATGATAAAAATTACAGACCTCTACATGCGTTGTAAGTAGGAAAACCTGCAAAATCGGCAGTGTATCAAATACTTGTTCTCCCCACTGTACGTCTCGTGTCTGAGGCGTTGAATTGCGACTCCACCTTGTCCCTGTACCGGCATTTCTCTTGTTTGATTGCCTTGGGGTGGGAATAACTACACTGTTTATATTCAGCCATATCTCCAGACCACTTTCCATGGTTAAATGCGGTGGATCGCTCTTTCAGTTTTACGCGAATGCCGCCATCCATCCACGGTTTCTGGTTAGGGTAGGTTTTAAATGGTTACAGTGGCTACGACGTCTCCAATGCACTTATTTATAAACGCACTCACCGAGTCAGCATATAGATCAATATTGTCCTCTGAGGCTGATTGTAACATATTCCTGTCCGCGTAATCAAAACAATCTTGAAGTGTGGCTTCCGATTCGTCAGACCAGAGTTGAATGGTTCTCATCACTGGTACATCCTGTTTGAGTTTCTGCCTAGCAGTGGTCAAGAGTATTAGCCCTACGTGTCGTGCAATCAATATGCTGATAAAATTTAGGTAGCAATGTTCTCAAATTTGCTTTGTTAAAATCCCCAGCTACAATAAATGCAGCCTCCGGATATAGTTTCCAGTTTACATAGAGTGCAGTAAAGTTCCTTGAGGGCCGTCTTGGTGTTTGCTTGAGGGGGGTTGTACACAGCTGTGACTATAACTGACAAGAATTCTCTTGGTAGGTAGAATGGCCGACATTTGATTGTAAGGAATTCTAGGTTGGGTGAACAGAAGGACTTGAGTTCCTGTATGTTGTTATGATTGCACCAAGAGTTGTTAATCATAAAGCATACACCCCCGCCCTTCCTCTTCCCAGAGAGGTGTTTATCTCTGTCGGCGCGATGCATGGAGAAGCCCGGTGGATCAACCGATTCCGACAACATATCCCGAGAGAGCCATGTTTCCGTGAAACAGAGAATGTTACAATCTCTGATGTTTCTCTGGAAGGCAACCCTTGTTTCGAATTTCGTCTACCTTGTTGTCAAGAGACTGGACATTGGTGAGTAGTATACTCGGGAGCGGTAAGTGATGTGCCCGTTTACGAAGCCTGACCAGAAGACCGCTCCGTCTGCTCATTCTCCATCAACGTTGTTTTCGGTCAGCTGCTGGGATTAGATCCATTGTCCTGGGTGGTCCGAAGAGAGGATCTGCTTCGGGAAAGTTGTATTCCTGGTCGTAATGTTGGTAAGTTGACGTTGCTCTTATATCCAATAGTTCTTCCCAGCTGTATGTAATAAGACTTAAGATTTCCTGGGGTAACAATGTAAGAAATAATACATATAAAAACGAAATACTGCATAGTTTCCTAAGAACGCGAAGTGAAGCAACCAGCGAGGCGACCATCTCCGTCGGCGCCATTAAACAGGTGTGTGCTTTTCCAAATCATCTCGAATCAATTGAATTTACCACAGGCGGACTCCAATAAAGTTGAAGAAACATCTCAACGTTGATCAATAGAAAGAGGATGCATCTGAGCTCAATTTCGAGTCTCATAGCAAATGGTCTGAATACTTATGTACATAAGGTATCTGTTTTTATTTTTAATCAATTTGCAAACATTTCTAAAAACCTGTTTTTGCTTTGTCATTATGGGGTATTGTGTTTCGATTGATGAGGAACAAAAATATATTTAATCAATTTTAGAATAAGGCTGTAACGTAACAAAATGTGTTAAAAGTCAGGGGTCTGAATACTTTCAGAATACACTGTAAATAGCCGACACTTTAAATGGGGCCACGCAAAAAGACTTAACTAATGATTAATAATTGGTTTATAAGGAACTATATTAAACATCTTATGAACGATCTTATGAATAATTATGAAATACTTTAATAGGTGTTAATAACTGTACAAATGTAAAAGTAATGATAAAACAATTATGAATCGACTATTTACTAATCCATTATAAATGCTTTATTACGTGGAGTTATTATAAAGTGCTACCAAGTGTACTTTCTTTTCACACTTCATGTCTAAATATACAAACAGGCATGTCTGTCCCGAGAAATTATATTTTACAACTTTACATTAATAGTAAAAATAAATACATAAATAAGACATTGTATAGCTAACGTTGAAATTAAGTAATCTCTCCAACATTGAAACAACTCACGGTTCTCACCCTAGGTCTCATTAAAACCTTCCTTCCTTCCTTCTGTCCCTCCATTCAGCTATCCTTTATCTGGCCCTGGCTCTCCTCTCTGTCTGCCTGACCCACCCTGCCACAGTTTACTTTGCATGCTGCACAAGAAGCTCAAGTTGATTAAACTGTTCACTTGGCTCTGCTCTGCGCTTGGCCAGAGCCTGTAAAGTGGTCAAGTGTTCGGGACAGTGAAGTGGTATTGCATCAGGTCTGTCACAGTTATCCTTACCATCATCATCATCATCATCATCATCATCATCATCATCATCATCATCATCATCATCATCATCACAAGCACAAACCAGCAGCAACAGAAACAGTAGGAAGCAGCAGCGCAATCCTCAATCCCAATCTCAATCTAACCCCTCCCGCCCTCCCCTCCGCTGCCCCCGCCAGCCATAAACTAGTTTGCTGCGTGGCGATTAAAGCGTTTTAACTTAGTCATAAAGTGCAATCTCGCAGATCTGATAACTACCAAGGTCAACGGAAATACTTCAAATCAATCAATGAGCTGGGCCCTAATCTCCAGGAGGCAGATTAAGTGTATAATTGACCCGTGTAATCTGTGTAGCTGTGGTTGGCCAGGGAACAGCTAGACATAGCGCCCACCACAGGCAGCGCTCTCTCTGTTCCCTGGTGCTGGAGGCTGGAGGCCCACACCAGGCAGCTAGTGTATCAGTGCAGCGCTGGATTTGGCCCCGGCTAAAGAGATGTATTTTTTAATCATTGATCTCTGCATTAAGTCGATGAGCCCTTACGTTAAGCACAGCTGTTTTAATCTTCATCTCTTCAGCTGTTCTTTCAAGATCTACCAGAAAGAGTAGTAGTAGGAGGAGGAAAACAAACTCGCTCTCATCCCGCTCCATCTCTCCCTCTCCCCCTTCCCCTCCCCATTTCCCTGCCCCTGAATTGAACAAATTTAGCCATCTGACTGCGAGTTTCATCTCTTTATCGCTGCATACAATTTGGTGCTGCTAAGGCAGCTTGGAAAAATCTGTCCTCTGTAAAACCTACAGCACATCACAAAAGCCATCTGTACTTTGGGAACAGTTCTGCAAGATTAATCATTACTGTTGAATAATACCCGCATCACTCTCCCCAAACACAAAAACACACACATACAGACATACACACACACATACATAGACGCACAAACACACACATCCAGTACACCTGTCCGAGCCTCAATTTTCACAAACAAAAATGTATTATTAAAGAGATCATAGAATGATTGGATTCATGGTGAGGATCGTGGCATGTAACAATGGCCTGAATCAAATAGTACTTTTCTTCTCACTGATTGCAATAACAATTCAGAAAAAAATAGTTGTTTTACCCTCTTGACATTGGCACAGAGCTATAGAGCTGTTGTTACTGAGAGAGAAGAGGTGAAATTAATACTAAAATAATGTTATGGTTTACCAGCCCCCCCTGCCATCCAATCTGTCACAACATAGGCCTTATTCACTTTCTAATATGTCTCCAATCATAATGAATTTCTTGGGCGTTGTTGTTTTCTTAACATACTAACTTATGCCCATATGGTCAGACTGATCCCAGGCTAAAGTCAGTCCTTCTGACATGTATTTAAATGAAGTGAACCATATCCTTATTGTGTCTGATATGACATCTACTGACGTCTTGAAGAAATCCATGTCTCCACCCTAATTAACCCTGAGGGGACATAAGGTATGCCTCCAGATCAACTGGCTCCAAAACACACACACACGCACAATTACATTTAAACCCTTGACCAAATGTCATCAGGACCCAAGGGATTAGGGTAGGGGAAACAATTGAATACAGAAATTTTCCTTAGAGGAACGTCTTATGTTGTTACTCCTCAGAGCCATTGCTCAGGTCTAAGGCTGAGGGTGGGTATTAGAATGGATTCTTAGGAAGGGCCCTAGCCACACCCATACCACTAAATCTGCCCTTAACCTTTATAGGGCTAAGACATTCCCTCCACGCATCTGATTGGTCTTTTGGCTCCTTCTAAATCATCTATTCTAACGGGCACCAATTGTACCAACTCAACGTGGGACGTAAATCATTGCAGGTCAAAAGGAGATCAAAAGACAGAAAAGAGAATTTTGAACTTTGGTTTTTGTCTAGATGTGTAAAATGTACATGAGGGATATTCATTTATAGAGGCATTGTGTGATTTGAAAAGTAATCCCCTCATGATCAGCAGTACAGAGAATAATAATGTTATTTTCAAGGTCAGCATCTCAATCTCTTAATTTGTTTTATATTATGATAAAATAGAACAGGATTTAAATCTTGTCTTCTGATAATCTATTATGGAATGACATCAAAACACCTGAAATGCAAATCAATTTGTTTAAGTGGATATCATGGATGGGTAGCATTTTTGTTTTATTTCTTGAAAAGAAAAATATCCCAGTAAAAAAGTATTTATCCAAGATAAATATATTTTGATTACACTTAACTTTACTATTGGCTGTTCACCTGTTGTTTTGTCTTAGAAATAACATGGTTGAAATGGTAATAACTTCATGAATACCTAATAATTATGTTATAATTTATCCCCCCAAAAAACACATGAAATCTTAAAGGTCCAGTTTAGTCAATATTCAGTGTTATTTGCTGATAGTTGCTGGTTGAAAATGCAATCTACACAGGACCTTCTAATCAGCAGGTTTGCACGGGAGGAAGATTACGCTTTCCATGGTGTAAATTGGTTAATAGACAAATAACAAATATAGTTCCAAACCTCTCTGCCAATAACAGCTATTTTTCAGTTTCCCCCTCCCAGACAGTCTGGGCAACATTCTTGCCTGAGAATTAGTTTTTTTGCAATTTTTTTTGCCCATTTTAACATAAATCTATTAGAGTAAAATACTTAATTGTTACCCAGAAATATCAAATTTATATTGATATTAAAACGGCTGTATTGGGCCTTTGATGTAAATAGCAGCTGAAGCCAGACTTTAATTTCAACCGTTACCAATGGTTATGTCTGACAGGATGCATATTTCGTTTACAGACAACAGCACGTGCTACTTTATAATTAGTTATAGAATAAATGATTATCCCTGGAAATAAAAGAACAAAACAAACAATCCCTATCCATATTTTTACAGAACAGATGCCCCCTCCCCCTGAACAGCAACATACGCCCACCAACAGCACGCTCTTCTTTCCCTGTGCTGAGGCTGAGGCCCACCACCAGGCAGCTAGTTATCGCTGCTAGCGCTGATTGGGCCCCGCTAAAGAGATGTATTTTTAAATCATTGACTCTGCATTAAGTCATGAGGCCCTTACGTAAGCACAGCTTGTTTAATCTTCATCTCTCAGCTCGTTCTTTCAAGATCTACCAGAAAGATAGTAGTAGGAGAGGAAAACAAACTCGCTCTTCATCCCGCTCATCTCTCCTCTCCCCTTCCCCCCATTTCCCTGCCCCTGAATTGAACAAATTTAGCCATCTGACTGCGAGTTTTCATCTCTTATCGTCTGCATACAATTTGGTGCTGCTAAGGCAGCTTGGAAAAAATCTGTCCTCTGTAAAACCTACAGCACATCACAAAACCATCTGTACTTTGGGAACAGTTCTGCAAGATTAATCATTACTGTTGAATAATACCCGCATCACTCTCCCACACACAAAAACCAACCAATAA
>NC_036838.1:44880772-45015772 GCF_002910315.2 Salvelinus sp. IW2-2015
ATTCAAGTTTTCAGTTGTTGTGTCTTTCTTATTTGTTTCACAAGAAAAAAATATTTTGCATCTTCAAAGTGGTAGGCATGTTGTGTAAATCAAGTGATACAAACCCCCCAAAAATCTATTTTAATTCCAGGTTGTAAGGCAACAAAATAGGAAAAATGCCAAGGGGGGTGAATACTTTTTGCAAGCCACTGTAGCTAGCTGGCTAACGTTAGTTAGGCTAGGGGTTAGGGTTAAGGTTAGGGCTAAGTTTAGTTACGTTAAAGGGTTAAGGTTAGGGGAAGTGTTATCTGAAAGGGTTAGGGGAGGGTCAGCTAAAAGGGTTAGCTAACAGGCTAAGTAGTTGCAAAGTAGCTAAATAGTAGTACGTAGTTGAAAAGTTCTACCTCAACTACTACAGTATCCTTGCAAATTGTAAAATTGGTACCTGTGTATAACTTACATTTTCCAGTTTTTTTCTTCCTTTCTTATTTCTCATGTTTTGTTTGACTATTTTTATATTGAATACTACACTGTTGGGAAAGGCTTGCAAGTCACGCATTTCACAAATAAAACGTGAAACTTGAAGGTCCTGTGTAGATTGTATTTTCAACCAGCAACTATCAGGAAATAACACTGATCAAATGTTTTCACAATTTTACAGTGTTAGTTTCATCAGCTGTTGTACAATATGATATAACACACAGAATTGCACTGAGCCTTTTAAAGCCTGGATTAAAGTGAGAGTTAAAGAAGGCTGTGGATAGAGGACAGTTTAAGGCAAGTGTTGTTGATGAAGACTGGGTTGGAGCTAAGCTTAGGTTAATGAGTTGAGTTGAGGTACAATTCTTACCTGCTATGACCTTGACTAACACTTTTGGTATAATTCACTTAATTCATGGGACACTTCACAATTTCTCACCTTTGTATGTAGGTGGGCAGCTAGAATGAGATGTGGGTCCAATATGTCCCCCAGTTTTTGATCTGAAACTGGGTAAGAGTTAAAGCAGTACGGGGTGGGGGGGGATGCCCAGTGAGTTGAGGTATAGCAGATGGAGTTAATACCAGATAGAGGGGTTACTAACTGTCACCCTGTATTAACACAACATCCTCAGGAGATGGGTCAGGCTCAGGACAGCCAAAGGCACTCATGCACAACTTTGTGAGGGAGCGGGCCCTGTTGTTTAGGAGAGGACTCTGGGTGGTCATCAGAGAATGAAATCCCCTCCTTGTTCCTGAACCGCAGTCAGGATTATGGGTCATATTGGCCAATTATCCAAAAACATCCAGCTTTAGTCAGTGGAATATAGAGAAAGCCTGCAAATCTCTCTGTATCAATATCTACATTTGAGGTTGACAAATTGCAGTTCAGCCTTTAATTGTTTTATCTCTTCTCAGCTAACGAAATCATTTAATTCCTGATTGATTCATCAATCTCAATGTCAGCTACTATCAAAGGTCAGGTATGAGGCTACTTTAATCGCTGTGCAGTTTGTGTGTGTGTGTTTGTTTTGTGTGGACTGACTGTGTTGTTATGGTGATTTCTTACCATGGTAATTGGACACACGGCAAGGGGGAGACGGCCAGTAAAATCCTCAGGCATTCCTGTCACGCACCTTCTATTCACCAGCTAAATAACTGAATCAGGCTATTTCAGTCCCTTCTGAGTGGAGCTGTAATTTGGTGCCGTACTCTCTACATACATCAGATAGGCGCCTTCTCTGTGCTGGCCTTGAAGATCACTTAATAGCTTCTGACCTTCCTCAGGGATCTCAGCAGACAGGAGAATTATCCGTCTTTATGTCTCAGCTGATAGCCTTCCATCTGGCCACTACCCATGATGTGCATACCTCCCAGTTAACCAAGTCAGAGCTTAGTGTTCCCAGAACAGAAAGATGTGTTCTGTGTTAACCGCTGGACAACGTGCTAGTTTTATTCAGTCATGGTCATGATACAGGAACAGCCTCTGGATTTCAGACTCTCTGTGTTTCATCCTATGAATCCCTGTCTGCTAACTTTAGCGTCATCACATGACTGAGTTCCGTGCATACCTGGGCCAATGGAATGTCAGGAACATTGGTTAATTGGCAGTCACATGCTACAGACCTTCTATTTAGAATCATCTGAATGCTCTTCATGAGCCCTAAACTGGCCATGAGAGTCAGTCAGAAGGACAAACAGATAAATTCAGCAAAAAAAGAAACGTCCCTTTTTCAGGACCCTGTCTTTCAAAGATAATTCGTAAAAATCCAAATAACTTCACAGATCTTCATTGTTAAGGGTTTAAACACTGATTCCCATACTTGTTCAATGAACCTTAAACAATTAATGAACATGCACCTGTGGAACGGTCGTTAAGACACTAACAGCTTACAGACGGTAGGCAATTAAGGTCACAGTTATGAAAAAAAGGCCTAAAGAGGCCTTTCTACTGACTGAAAAACACCAAAAGAAAGATGCCCAGGGTCTCTGCTCATCTGCGTGAACATGCCTTAGGCATCCTGCAAGGAGGCATGAGGACAGCAGATGTGGCCAGGGCAATAAATTGCAATGTCTGTACCGTGAGACAGGACGGACAGCTGATCGTCCTCGCAGTGGCAGATCACGTGTAACAACACCTGCACAGGATCGGTACATCCGAACATCACACCTGCGGGACAGGTACAGGATGGTAACAACAACTGCCCGAGTTACACCAGGAACGCACAATCCCTCCATCAGTGCTCAGACTGTCAGCAATAGCCTGAGAGATGCTGGACTAAGGGCTTGCAGGCCTGTTGTAAGGCAGGTCCTCACCAGACAAACGTCGCCTATGGGCACAAACCCACCGTCGCTGGACCAGACAGGACTGGCAAAAAGTGCTCTTCACTGACGAGTCGCGGTTTTGTCTCACCAGGGGTGCTGGTCAGATTTGCGTTTATTGTCGAAGGAATGAGAGTTACATCGAGGCCTGTACTCTGGAGCGGGATCGATTTGGACGTGGAGGGTCCGTCATGGTCTGGGCCGGTGTGTCACAGCACCATCGGACTGAGCTTGTTGTCATTGCAGGAAATCTCAACGCTGTGCGTTACAGGGAAGAAATCCTCCTCTCTCATGTGGCACCCTTCCTGCAGGCTCATCCTTCCAGCATGACAATGCCATCAGCCATACTGCTCGTTCTGTGCGTGATTTCCTGCAAGATAGGAATGTCAGTGTTCTGCCAGGGCCAGCGAAGAGCCCGAATCTCAATCCCTTTGAGCACGCCTGGGACCTGTTGGATCGGAGGGTGAGGGCTAGGGCCATACCCCCAGAAATGTCCGGGAACTTGCAGGTGCGTTGCTGGAAGAGTAGGGTATCATCTCACAGCAAGAACTGGCAAATCTGGTGCAGTCCATGAAGAGGAGATGCACTGCAGTACTTAATGCAGCTGGTGGCCACACCAGATACTGACTGTTACTTTTGATTTTGACCCCCCCTTTGTTCAGGGACACATTATTCAATCTGTTAGTCACATGTCTGTGGAACTTGTTCAGTTTATGTCCCAGGTTTTGAATCTTGTTATGTTCATACAAATATGTACAAATGTTAAGTTTCCTGAAAATAAACGCAGTTGACAGTGAGAGGACATTTCTTTTTTTGCTGAGTTTATAACACACATGCCTTTGTTAGCAGTCTCCTCAGTAACAGGTGGTCAATCACACTTCTTTTCACTCTGTTGACCTGCAGCAGTTTAGCTTCATTTGAAATATGTTATCGTCATTAGCTTAGGCATGATCAACTTCATTCTGCAAATTGAAAGACACACGCTGTTTTCAAGTTGGCATGCTTTGAATGTTACATACTTCAACACATTCAGTGCTTTTCACAAGCCCCATACAAACTCCCTATGACAAACACAAGTATAGAAGTATTCAAACCACATTCCCATAAGAATGTACTGTGTAAATACATGGACCACAACATTCAGTGAGACAAATAACAAAGATGCTATTACCAGAGGGTAGCCTAGTGGTTAGAGCGTTGGGCCAATAACAGAAAAGTTGCTGGATCAAATCCCCGAGCTGACATGGTTAAAATCTGTCATCCTGCCCGAGCAAGGCAGTTAACCCACTGTTCACTGGGCGCCATGGACATTGATTAAGGCAGCCCACCTCTCTGATTCAGAGGGGTTGGGTTAAATGCGGAAGACATATTGCTGTTGAACACATTCAGTTGGACAACTGACGAGGTATCCCCCTTTCCCAGATCCATATATGGGATGTTTGTTCTCTCCAGTGTAATATTCCTGGAGTCAGCTGGCCCCCAGCGGACCAGACCACTGTCCTGCATCAACACAACTCAGGGATTATCTACTCCTCTATGGTGTGCAGCCCAGAAAGCATTTGGCTTACAATCTGTGGTGCTTCTCATCTCAGCTTTAATTAAGCACAAACCATTGACACACACTGACTGCACAACCCCTCTGTCCTTGGGTAAAGGCCTGCAGGGATGAGAAGATATGTAAACGAAATTAATAAATATATGGGTTGGGTTGATGAAGTAAGGCTGTGTGCTCTGATGAGTTTTGAAACATGTGTTCCGTTAGATTTATACACAGATGACTGGTGACAAAAGAGGGGGTTGTTTTTTTCCACTACTAATTTCTTTGGTGACAATGTGCATCTCTGCGGGTATGACTTAATTGCAGTGGCCTAGGGGCTCAGTAAAACAGGGGGGAAAAGACAGAACAGAAATGTGTCTCAAGTTTGTGCAGCTGTTTTGGTCATAACAGTCAACAAAATGAGAACTCCTCTCTCGCCCTATGTTATTTGACCACAGCAAGACATAAGAACAATGAAAGACAGCCTCTAAAGGAACCTACATAAACACATACTAATGCTCCCAACATGTCAGTAGCATTGGTCTTTAATCACTTTTAATCTAGAGAGTGTAGTTAAATACCTATAGTTTTGAGACCTGCAGCAGATGGGAGGGTGTGGAGTGGACACAGATTACGAGGGCCCGAGACCTAGCTAGCGTAATCCTCTGACCACACTGACACAATCCAAATAATTGCCTTGCTACTTCACCTTTCAAACACAAACTTAACCTGGATCTCTTTTCTAAGTGTAAATGTAGAAAACGGGAGAATTAAACGGCAAGAGAGAAGTAAACTACTCCTGTCATTTTGGATGTAAAGGTTGTATTAATTGAGGAGATAGCTTGTGTTACAAACTGCGCTTCAGTGAAGACCATATGAATCCCATCAGCATAGCTTTTAATGTGTTAATCCATGGAGCTGTATCAGCAGCACATAACTTATCTGGGTTTATGATTAGCTCAGCTAGAGCTCACAGACATCTGGTTGCAAACAGTGCCGCAAAGGCCCATTAATCACAATATTTGTAACACTTGACTCATGACCTCATGGGGGTAATGACATTTACGGAGAGGTGTGCTTTTGCCATGTTCTCATTCATTTTAGCATTGAGCAGATGGTGAGCGTGACTGTTCAGTGGTAGACATAGCTTCACATGAACCCACCAGTCTCCAGTGAGGGAACAGACACCTGTCAATCTCTCTCTGAAATGCTATTTTATTCCAATGCAGGACAACATCAGTACATTAACAGGCATGCGGTTTCTATTTCTACATTATAGATATTCAATACATAAACGATTCTATACAAAATATAAAAATATGTGGTACATCATTTACATAGTATTTACATGACTTCCTTAATTTAGTGAATTAATTAATTTAGTTATATACAGTCTATAAACTTGAGTATAATGGTATACACCTAAATCACATTGCATGAAATAGCTGGACCTTACTAAACTGACTGTACCTTACTGTTGCTGAATGGAAATTACATTATTATTACGATTGCACATGGTCTTTGATAAACATGGTGACAGACAAGCAGAACGCAGAGTGAGAGTCAGAGAAATATAATCAGTACTCAGGATAACTTGTTCTGAAACATTAAATGGATAAACATGCAAAACATGCTGTCAACGGTTACCCAACTGCAAATCAAACATTGTCAACCTCACAATACCCAACTTCAGAGGAGCGGCTGTTCTCTTTTCTGAACAGATGAACTATGTTAGTGTATACTGGGGAGGGAGGGCACATTCTCTTGACTCTTGCCATGTGGCGAATGTTAAGAGATTATGCAATTCTTGCTTTTCCGGCGTTTCCGGGTGTGCAGCTGTCCCCCTCTGCCACTCATTTGGTGCGGTCCACCCACCCCCGTGGAGCTGTACTTGTGGAGGAGCTCCTGGCTGCTCAGGTACCTGAGCTGCACGGGCCTGGGGATGGGCTCTCCCAGGAAGTAGCCCTCGTCCTCTGACTCAGACGATGAAGAGCAGGTGGAGCACCACTCGTCCTCATCCTCATAGTCGTCCCATGAGTAGGGCCCGGCGAGGCGGCGGTGGGCACCCGGGTTCTGCAGGGTGAGGTCAGAGGTGGTGCGAGGGCACTGCCTGAACGGCTCCGGCCCCCTGTACCTCCCCCTTGCACCCCCAAACAGGTCCCTGGCGCCCCGGGGAGGGGGGAATTGGTCATAGTCCTCTCTGACTCTCAGCTGGGGCCTCTCCCTGCGCTCAGCGGCCAGGTGCAGGGCATTCTCCGAGCGGGAGCGTCTGGAGCGACGGGACCGGTGGTGGTGGTGTCTACGGCGCTGAGGAGTGTCTTCAGGGGCAGCCATACCCGGGCCCTCTCCTTGTCTCCGGGTGCGCTCGCTGATGGGCGGGAGGCGTGCAGCATTAGCGCTGCTCACCAGGCTGACCCTGTCCTCCTCCTGGTAGGTGAAGCCGGGGGGCAAGTGGCCCATCCCCATGCCAAGGCCTGGGGGCTCACAGTACTGCAGAGGATACTGCACCTGCACCGGGGGCTCCAGCTCCATGTAGGGCTGGCCTGGGGTCAGGCTGCGCAGAGACTCAGAACTGTGGAACTGGACAGAGGAGTTGAGGGTGCCCATGTTGCTCTTCTCTGACACGTTCATGCCAGAGTCTTTGCTCAGGTCTGGCATGGAGAAACGAGACAGGTGCTCCTGGCGCTTCCCTCCTCCATCTGCTGACGTTCCTTCAGAGAGAGAACAGAGGGATTAGTCAGTGATCAACTTCATCAGTTGTCCTCATTATGATCATTAGGAGTGTGCTGACATTGCTATACTCGTATTCCTAATCGTATCCGTAAGTTGACAGTTCATAGTCGGATCGAATGGTACTCATGATAGGAAAAACAGAAGTGTTTTAATATACCCAAATAGATGGGGCAAAATGCCTCCTTGCATGTTCTCACTTCAAAAAATCTGCAGATTAGGAGCAGTGCGCAGAGGGGTGGGTGTGTATGTGTCCTCAACTTGCAGTGGGCAGCCAAGTTTGCTGTCACTCAGTCAGAATGTGCATTAGCATTTCATATTTTTTCCCTTCCCTTGCCCCACTTGTTAGATATTATGCACATTGATAGCTTGATAGCAAACGTCTTCGCCATGTGATTTATCATAGTAGCAGCAGAAATCTAAATGATCAGACGTGAGGAAAAGTGATCGAGTGAAATTATGAAGCGAGTGGATAGAGAAATACAGCTTCACTCTATCCAAATCAGAGCAGCAGAATCAATGTACCGCCCGCCAGTTGAGTTATTCAGAGCACGCACATGACTGACTCAAAGAGAGTACCGTAATGGGAACGCTGTGTCTGACTGACATGAGAAAGATGCTTGTTGGCATATTTGTTTTCTCCTGATCACCGATAATGACAAAAAATACTTGAATCATAATCGTATCCAGAAAATTGCCCATGTTTGTTACGATACTCAATTTGTCAGACTAATTGGCACTCCCCTGAATATCATTACTACATCAAGATAGTAGTAGGTTATAACCATTGATATAATAGACATTACACTCTTATGTGAACGATACTTGTTTCGTTAGCCCCAGATGTAGTATTGTGACAAATAAAATGTCCTGAGCAGTAAAATATATTGCTTCAAATATAATCACATGAATTCATCTTCACATGATGGTGAATTTTGAATGAGTTACCTGTAGCGTTGGACAGGGTGAGTGACTCCATGGAAACCCTGGGTGTCTGCTCTAGGGGAGTGAGCTGCTCCGTGAAGCTAAGTGCACTGATGGGGTTCCTGCTGCGCCCCATCTGGGGAGGCCCCACCTCCCTGTCCCTCTGGTTCTCCCTTTGGAACACATGCAGACTGACTGAGCGCTTGTCAGAGAAGCCATTGTGGGGTGAGGAGCTGTGGGGTACGTCAACGCTTTGCTGGGGTTTCAGTTTGGGGGGGTAGTAGTTGACTGAGTCCTTGTGGAACCAGTTCTCATTCATAGAGTGGCCCTTCACGGCTGAGATGAGCGGCCTCTTGGGGACACCCGTCTCCTTGGACCTGGGGTCCGGTTGGCTGCCCTGCCCGGGGGAGGTGGAGTTATAAGCAGTCCTGACGTTGCATTGGCTGAGCAGCTGGAGTGGAGTGGGTGTTGCTGTGTGGTCTGATCGGCCCTCGTAAGGGTACGTGTCGCCTCCCTGTCCCTGGCTTTGCCATGCGGGCGGTTCACGGGTCAGACTGGGCGCCTGGCTGGACAGACTCAGCAGGTCCATCTGTAAGGAGAGAGGGTCCACCTCGCCCGAAAACCGCCCCGCCTGACCCCTGTTCTTCCCAGCCTTGGAGCTGCGGTGGGGCTCTCGAGTGGAGCGTGTGCTCTGGAAGGCGGAGTCTGAGGAGTCTGACCCATTAAGCTCACCTCCAAGGCTGCAGGAGCGTGAGCAGAAGATTTGTCCCTGTTTGGGCAGGAAGGGGCGACCTAGGAGGGAGCACTTACAGCGGGCACAGCAAAAACAGCCCTCTGTGGCGTGCCAGTGCTGCCCGTCATACGTCATCTGGCCCTGGTCAATGCCTGCGGGAGAGAGCGGAAAGACTTGTTAGCATATAAGCCAAAATGTCCATGAAAAGGTCCCAATACACTTTACTGTTTTGCTCAGTAATGCTTAGGGTCAATGCCTGCAACAGAAAACCCTCAAGACTAATCATTGTAGAAATACTGTTGCTGGGGAATGTGAAAGAGAAAGTGCTATAAGCAGCTAGGCAAATTGAGGCTAATCAAATACAAAACATGAGCTAAATATTCTAGAGGGAGAACTCATATCCGAATCAAAAGATAACGATATCATCCCTAAACTGGATTTTTTTGTTTTGTTAAAATTGCAGTAGGAAATTATAAGTAAACTTGAGTGAACAAAGGCCTTGGGGCTACGACACTTAGCTGAGTTTAGGGTAAACTCATTATGTACCATGCCTGGCACTGTATAAACACATTGCATTTTAAGTATGTTTGGAATTGCCGGGGAGAATGGTCCTAGGCTAACGGCTGCCATCTGGTTTCAACATGTTTTCTGATGGTTTCAATTTATAATCAGTTTTACTCAAATACTTTCTTTATCCTGTATAACAAATAATTACAGAGCTGCATGTCTGTCTGTTGAGGGCCATGCCAGATCACAGCTGGGGATCCTGTTGAGGGATAAACCAGCAGCTCTCTGGACTGAGAGGAACACAGAGCTTGCACTGGGCCAACTGGTGATACGGTGCTGGGTTTACCCTCCGAAATAAACAGAGTTCTCATACTCAGAACAGGTTTGGTTAACCTACAGAAAATGATCTTATGAAAATGTGTGAAACATGTATCTGCTGAATACATTTGAAATTGTATTGATTTCACACACTGATCTTTTCCCCCTTTGTGAGAACGGTCTTAAGTTCACATAGTCTGTATTTACGGACAATACGGTATCTGCATGCCAGTGTTGCATTAAGTCCTACCCACGGTTACTCTCAGCTAAAAGCAGGTCATCTCTGCACCGTTGCAAGTTTCTCCCTGAAATGTTTCTCCAAGCTAAATCCAGGTCATTCCTCTGTTCTCTATTACCATTACAGAAATCCTTCAGCTGAAATAGCGTCAGTGAAATCTAGCTTTGCGTATGCCAGTGCTCTAGCGCTCAAGAGTAGGGTTCACGTATTGGACCTAGGGCCCTGCGTTGGCTCTGATGGATGGGTTGGGTGGGTGGCATACCAATGTGCTCCCCACAGGAGTCACAGTACTCTGCATAGAGGGACTCAAAACAGCTGCAGCAGTAGGGCCGGCCCTCTTTCATGATGTACCGCTGGCCGCCCAGCACCGTCTCACACTCGAAACAGCAGAAGTGCTTCATGTGCCAGTGCCTGCCCTCTGCCTCCGTGCACTCGTCCGCAAAGATGATCTACAGACGGAGAGAGGGAAGAGGGATGGGGAAGGTATCATTTATCATTCGTTTTTTTCTCTGAGGCAAGGCCCTGCTCACCCAATTACAGAGAATGACAGGACAAAGACATCAAGGCCTCGCTGCCTGCTGCTGTAGAACTCTCCCTCCCGCATACTGACACACACTGTCCTACTGTATTACACCACTTTTGCAATCCACTCTTTGGGATCATGTGTATGGAGATCTAATTGAAAACAATGCTTAATCATTCTCATATTATAGCAGTGTATTTCAAGACAACACCATATAGGTCTCTTCTGTTTATCCATCTCTAAAACATCTATTGTGTTTTGCAAGGCAGTTTGTATTTTTATTTAACCTTTATTTAACTAGGCAAGTCAGATAAAAACAAATTCTTATTTACAATGACGGCCTACCCCGGCCAAATCCTAACCCAGACGATGCTGGGCCAATTGTGCACCGCTCTATGGGACTCCCAATCACGGCCGGTTGTGATACAGCCTGGAATCGAACCAGGGTCTGTAGTGATACCTCAAGCACTGAGATGAAGTGCCTTAGACCGCTGCGCCACTCGGGAGCCCAGTTAGTGTCATAGTATTCAATATAATATTTGCTGGGAAGGCCTATGAAAGGTTTAGTATCAGAGAGGATTGTGACTGCGTGGGTGTACTGTATGTGTGTTTGTGTGCCTGTGGGTGTGTTTAGCGGGGTCTGCTCCTACCTCGTCACAGGCGGAGCAGCGTGGTTTGAGTCTCTCTGCGTGGTGCCGACCACAGTAGATCTTCCCTTCCTGGTAGAAGTAGATGAGGTCCACCAGCAGCTCATCACACATGCTGCACACGAAGCAGCCAGGGTGCCAACACACGCCGTGGCCCGCACGCGATGCAAACACTGCAATGTCACCTCCGTTTATCTGCCCCCCACACTGAGAGATGGTCAGAGACAGAGATGGTGGAGGGGAGAGATGGGGGAGGAGAAAGAGACATGGTGGAGGAGAGAAAAAAGGGAGGAGGGAGAGGATAGGCAGGGGAGAGGAAGATTAGAGGAGAAGAAAGGTACAGGGAGTGGGAATGAGTGGGGGTAGACAGTGAGAGATGGTAGGGAGGGGAGAAAGGAGGGAGATGGAGTGAAGGAGACAGAGTGACAAAGAGAGAAAGGTCAGGGAGTGCAGCAGAGATTTAGAGGGGTGGGAGAAAGAGGGAGAGGAGAAAGTTACAATCAGGTTATCTAACAGTCGGGGAAATACAAGTCTACCAAGTCTACCATTGGTGAAAGACAGGGTCATGACTTGAATGTGAGGCTCCATTATATGAGCTGCTTTTAAATGTCAGCTGAGCTCTTCACGTGGTGAATCACAATAAAAGTGAGAAATGTCACTGGGTACTTAAGATTCCATCAGATTCTACCACAGAAGAGATGTGCATGTCCTTCACCTTCATAGTTATTTCCTTTGATAACCTGCTAAAGTTTCTTTCTTTCTTGTGAAAGATCCCTCATAGTGATGTGACGATACACGTATTTCTATCACATCTCACCAACTATGGCCACCGATGTATAACGTCTACCAGATGTCTGTCCTGCCTCTGCCCTACTCATCATGTGAGTGGCTGTGTGTGCACCAGTCCCAGTCTCACAGGAGTCAGTGTACCTGCTCACAGATCACTCCGGTCATCGTCACAGGAAACGGTCTCACACTGCCGCGGCCCAGATTCTCTCGTTTCCGTTGGTTACTGAAGAGTTTGAGCTCCCGCTTCTCCTCATCGTCCAGAGTGTTACAGTAACGTACCTGGAAAACACACACAGATTGTTAAAATAAATGACAGCAGAGAAACACAAACTCTGTAGTTTGTTGTAATTATTAAGCTAGAGACCCACGTTACAATGTCACAGTGACAAATGACCCCTTTCTAACGTCTGTGTGCCCGGGGGCCCGTGGGGCAGGGGGTCTCACCTCATTGTCGTGGGGGGGCAGCTGATGGAGGAGCTGTTTGATGCGGTGCTTCTCTCCTGGGCTGTTTACATAGGGCACCTTGTCCTCAGGCAGGGAACTGTAGTACTGATGAACCTAACAGGAGAGAAACACGCTTGTCAGGCCACGACTACGGTAAGCTGTCAGAGCAGCTAACCGATCGCTGCAGCTGTACACAGCCCATCTGTAAATAACCCATCCAACCAACTGCCTACCTCATCACCATATTTGTTTCTGATTTTCTGCTCTTTTTTTTGCATACCAGTATTTCTACTTGCACATCCTCATCTGCACATCTATCACTCCAGTGTAAATTGCTAAATTGTAATTACTTCACCACTATGGCCTATTTATTGCCTTACCTCCTTACTTCATTTGTACACACTGTATATAGATTTTTCTATTTTTCTATTGTGTTTGTTTATCCCATGTGTAACTCTGTGTTGTTGTTTTTGTCGCTCTGCTTTGCTTTATCTTGGCCAGATCACAGTTGTAAATGAGAACTTGTTCTCAACTGGCCTACCTGGTTAAATACAGGTGAAATAAAAATAAATAAATAAATACCAGTGACATGGTACAAAGATTAGCCTACAAGTAGCAAATTAACATTTATTGGAATCATGTAGGCTATTTGAGAAAATAGAACCTTTATATCTGCAGTGTGACCCTAACCCTACCACAAGAACACACATACATGCATTACATACACACAAGGACACACACACATTTACAATCACTTTGATTTATGACCCTCCGATGCAGTCTTAATGGAATCTGGCCTTTTACTCCCTCCCCGCATGTTGACATGAGAATGCAATGCATTACCCCTCGCCATCACACACACACACACACACACACACACAACATACACACACACACACACACACACACACACACACACACACACACACACACACACACACACACACACACACACACACACACACACACACACACACACACACACACACCATGAATGAACCGTGTGTGTCAGACAGAGGATTAATACTAATCCCACTATTCAAAATGAATGCTACATTCTTTACATTATGCCAGCCAACAAATGAACGTCATTTGGTGAAATGTATTACAGTCTTTTCATTATAGAGTAACAGGGGGCAGAACAGAATGGCGGCCAGCGGTCTCTCAATTGCGGTGATGTCAGGGCACCGAGCGCCAGAGGATGGAGCAAAAGAAGGCAAAAGAGAGAGAGGCGAGAGAGAAGGGGCCAGAGGTACAGGAGAGGCAATCAATATGTGCTGACCACAGAGCCACAGGCAAGCCCATTTTAATAGCTATTGTACCCAATAAATGGATCTTTGGACTGGAACCTATCAGCTTTGTCCTTGGGTGCGATACAAAGGGCCTGCTACCACAACAATAAGGATAGCCCTGAATAATGAAGAAAGTATTCTGCATTTATTAATTACAATATATACACTACCGTTCAAAAGTTGGGTCACTTAGAAATGTCCTTGTTTTTGAAAGAAAAGCAATTTTTTGTCCATTAAAATAACATCAAATTGATCAGAAATACAGTGTGGACATTGTTAATTTTTGTAAATTACTATTGTAATTGGAAACGGCAGATTTTTTATATGTAATATCTACATAGGCGTACAGAGGCCCATTATCAGCAACCATCAACTCCTGTGTTCCAATGGCACGATGTGTTAGCTAATCCAAGTTTATCATTTTAAAAAGGCTAATTGATCATTAGAAAACCCTTTAGCAATTATGTTAGCACAGCTGAAAACTGTTTTTTTTTTATTAAGAAGCAATAAAACTGGCCTTTAGACTAGTTGAGTATCTGGAGCATTGCATTTGTGGGTTCGATTACAGGCTCAAAATGGCCAGAAACAAAGAACTTTCTTCTGAAACTCATCAGTCTATTCTTGTTCTGAGAAATGAAGGCTATTCCATGCGAGAAATTGCCATGGAACTGAAGACCTCGTACAACGCTGTGTGCTTGACTTGGAGTCAACATGGGCCAGCATCCCCGTGGAACTCTTTTGGTACCTTGTAGTCCATGCCCCAACAAATTGAGGCTGTTCTGAGGGCAAAAGGGGTTGAAATTCAATATTAGGAAGATGTTCTTAATGCTTGGTACACTCAGTGTATGTCTGTATGTATGTATGTATGTATAGCCTCTGGATCATCTATAATCTCTGATGTCGAAATTTATACCCAAACCCACTACAACATGTTCTATGACAGCTGGAAATAGTCTGTGATTCTTGGAAATAAAACGAGGTGCATGTTTATTGTGGGTTAGTCTTTTAACTTTTATGCATGTCCAGGGTGAAACGTCCCCCTTTTATAAGTTTGTTCTGCTTTAAGTGCAACTCAATTCCTCTGGTTGTGTTTTGGTTGGCTTGGCTCGTGTCGGCAAGGGATAGGGAATCACAGAAGCGGCTCAGGGATCCTTGCATATTTCATGAAACAACAACTGTGGTCAAGCACTGATAAATCAGAGAACACACAGACACACACCCACAGAGACCAAGCCCTGATAAATCACTGAACACACGTCCAACAACAACAACTGGCCTATACACTGGAGGCCCAACACACACACGGTGGTAGAGATGTGTGGAGCAGGACACACACCCACACTCCCCAGAGCCAGTTATGACGAGCAGATTAGGATAAGAATAGTAATCAGTGGCATGGAAACTAAATGTACTCAGATTAAATCTGCTTTCTAATTGTACTGAGAATGTATTACTTTTAAAGGGTAAATCAAATGTCAGGGTTTTGGGGTTTATTTTGGAAACCAACAGAACAGAGGCCTCCCCGCACACCTGTTTTTCATCGCTGTTCACTGGCAAGACTGACAGCGTTTAGGACACAATCAAAGACCAGTCCTGAAACATGCAACAGTGAGCGTTTATTGGACATACCATACTTTAACAAAACACCATTGCAACAGCCCATCACGCATGGACAAGAAGGAAGGACAGATAAAGAACAAGAAGGCCCGCACACTGTTAAAGCTCCCAAATCGCCACTTTATTGACAACAATATGATCCGAAACGGATCTTCGTCAGGTCAAGACGGAAGGACTGCCATTCCAAAGTACAATGAATGGTAACAGCCTGCCATTTCCTTCAACGTGAGTGTAGACATTGTCTTTACAGCTACAAAAACAATGAAATAGTCAAAGCTTTTTGGTTTCATTTCCTCTTGGATGAGCAAGCAGATTCTTCCTCGTCTCTTGTGACACAAGGTAAAAGCAACAGGAGACAGACTGCGTGATCTGCCTTTCCAACAGCAGAGAGACATCAGTAACGGCTGCTTAGTAACATATTTGGCCTGAACTTCCCTGTATCCTGGCAATGTCCTGACATTTTATTAGCTCTGACATCAAGGTAGAGAGTGTATATTGGCTGGACCTTCCTGAGGCCAGAACCAATAACTTCTCAGCACAGTCAATAATGGCAGTCTTATAAAAATAAGAATAAATAAGAACATGTCTCTTGTAGTTGAAATGCAGTCGAGAATCATTCAGTTTCACATTACCAATACAATTTAGCTACATACATGAATCCAGGCGTTCACATCATTGCAGAGCAAGGGGAAAACATGTTTAGCTATCCCGGAAACACTGTTTGATGGAATGGCTCCCACAGTCTTTGTGGAAAATATGTTACAGAATGGTGACTTGACACCAGTTGAGACTGAATAGGATGCTCCTCTTCCTGACAGAGCAGTGGGACTGGGTCCCTGAGGAGAAACCTAAACCTGGAGCTCAGATTCTACAGATTAACTGGTATTCATCATCTCTCTCTGTGACTGGGCAGGGCTGGGGTTGGACATTGAAAACATATTTCTATGACTCGACTGACTTGAATGTCAGGTTGGGAAAAGCTAAACCGTATACCTGGATACTCAATGTACATATGTAACCAGCAGTAAATCCTGCAAAATATAGCCTATTCCCTCAATGCAAAGCCACTCCTATAACTGCAACACGCCCAGTCTTATTGCCCTACTGCTTTAGAAATCTATCAGTCAGTCTATCCTTGCCGGTCTCCATTTTGGCAGGCTGGTGTTGAGCTGCTTTTAAAGGGGGGCTTAATTGACTGGAGGTCACATGTGACCCTTGGGGATGAAAAATGGCGGTGCTCAGCCTTGGGCGACTGAAATGGGGGACTAGTTAACAGAGTATTGACCACCCGATTGCACAAGCAATCAGGCTTCCTTTCAGTTCATCAAGAAAATGAAACTCACATCTATAAAAGGTTTTATTGTCCAATAACAAGCACACACACACACGCACACCTTCGGTACACAAGAGCCTTGTAAAGATGGTTTCTTGGATGCTCACAGGGCATGTAATATATTTCTGCATATCCCAGCTTTAAAGAGTCAACAACGGGCTTGTGAAATCACGAGTAAACAGTTTGCAAGCAGAATTAATGAGATATTCATTCAACCACTGGCATCATATAATCCTTGTAAACCTATCAGCTTACTTGAACACCACACACGCAATATAAGATGGCAAGTAGAACTTTAATCCAACACAGAGGAGGTGGAACAGTGAAAGCAAACCATACTCCTGTTTGAGTCCCCGGTGTGTGTGTCGATCATACCTGTTCAGGTTTGAGCCCCGGGGGCACCCAGGCATACTCCTCCAGCGCGCAGCCTGAGTCGTCGTCTGAGGTGGAGTTCCTCTGGAAGTCGTACATCAGCTTAGTGATGGTCTTCTCCATCTCCAGAGGCACGGCCGTCACCACATGCTCCTCAAGCGGCACTTACAGTGGACACAGATGTTCCTACAGGACACAGGGACAAAGCAGAAGTCAGTTATCAAAGCTTACAGTGGACACAGGTCTTTCTACAGGACACAGGGACAGCGAGCTGAGGTCAGTGATAAGATACCAAAGCTAACATTGAGTGGGCATGTCTTTTCTTCAGGAAGAATAAAAGTGAGAAACTGTTATCCATAGTCAAAGCTTAGTAATATAAAACACTGTCAGCAACCAACCAGGACTTATGCCTTGTACGTATGGCAAAATGTGGGTTGAGTTCAGATCTCTCTCGATGTCCATCTTTGTTTTGAGGGGTTTCCATTGCAAAGTAACAAAGCATGTGAAATCTAATCTCCATGGCAATGAAGCATGTGAAATCTAAACTCCACCCAGTTCAATGGCCAGGGTTCACATGTTTTACCGAGAGAGTAGGATCTCAGAGACATTCTAGCTCCCACAATCCTCTAGGTAACGCCAGTGAGGACATAATGACAAACTGGTTAGGGAAATGATTCGCCGAGATACTGACAGTGATGGAAAGCAGTACTGTAAATACACATTTCCCCTCCTGTCTTTACAAGGTTAGCTTCAAGCGGTTTCAGATGCTCAGACAGGATAAAAATCTGTTCTCATTAATCAAGAACCATGCAACAGATTAACACACCCACACAAGGTATACGTTTGTTCGCATACAGAACAAGGATTGCAAATGTTTGTAAGAGTGTGTATAGTACATGTGACTAGAGCCTTTTTTCACCCTCACCCTTTAAAACAGAATAAACTAAAGTTGTGAACTAGGCCACACACACACACACACACACACACACACACACACACACACACACACCACACACACACCAACACACACATCAGCACGACACACACACACACAGTGAAACTCTGTCCAGGCAGCAGACCCTGTAACCATTGGACACAGAGGGAGGCCCGCGGGTCATATCCACTGACTTCTGCTGCCCCTCAGGAAGCCAATCAAAAACAAATCAAAAGTTTATTGGTCACGTACACAGTTTAGCAGATGTTAAAGCGGGTGCAGGGAAATGCTTATGTTACTAGCTCCTAACAATGCAGTAAAATGTCAAATAATTACACAAATAATCACACACACACAAAAGAAAATGAAGAATTATTTTTTATCAAGAAATGTCGTAACTAATCCAATTAACAAGCCAAATAGCACTGTAACAGTAATCCAAATGCAGTCTATACGTATATACACCAGATGAACCTACACAAGATATACTAAGAATGATATGTACAGGAGTAGATATATTAGAGTGAGCTATGTCAAGAATCCAGTATATAAATAAATATGCGGTGTGTATAAACGGTGTATATAAACGGTGTAACTAAAATAGTAGAAATATTAGAACGAGTAATGTCAATAATTATTTCGACATATTTAAATACACAGTACAAAACACCATGGCAAAATGGATAGAATTGCAGGAAATTAGGTTCTGGAACAGAGTCTGGAATATAAATGTTTGTAAATGGTGTATAGCAGTGGCGGTCGGTACCGTTTAAGATGAGGGAGGACGATTTTTAATGAACATGGCCTTTTTTCTACTACAGCATATTGGATGACTGTCATTCATATTCCATTCACCCTGTTCAATGTAACATCGATAGGTTTAAGCTACAACATGATACTAAACATTTTCCTATTCCCACCATGATGTTGCTATAGCCAAGCCTACAAATGAAAGTTTACAACGTAGGTGCACAAATCAAGATACATTTTTTTGTAATCAAGGTGACAGACAGTGACACATTCAATAACACCTTGCACACTATTGCCTGCATCTAGCTAATCTAGGGTGTAATTAGTCCAACGGTTGCAAATGAGAGTTTCTATTGGACAAATTCAGGTATGTTTATCCCCTTCGTTCCATTTAAGAATAATTTTTCTACAGAATCGGCGGAAGGAATACACCCTTGATCACCACAAACACAGTTCACTTTCATAGCAGCCACATAGAAACAGCACAATCATTTTCTTGTTGTATAATTCCTTCTTATCCTCTCACCTTTTCCCTTTGCTTGCGTACTTCAGTGCACAATACAACAGCTGTCTGTGACCAGGCAAAAAAACAACAAGCCAAACCTTCATACCATAACCGCTATCTGCTACACACAGTCAACATCGTTGTAACTAGAGGTCGACCGATTATGATTTTTCAATGCCGATACCGATTATTGGAGGACCAAAAAAAGCTGATACTGATTAAATTCGGCCGATTTATATATATATGTATATATATATATATATATATTTTTATATATACATATATATATATATTTGTAATAATGACAATTACAACAATACTGAATGAACACTTTATTTTAAATTAATATAATATATAAATATCTATTTCATCTATTTAGTCTGAAATAAATAATGAAACATGTTTAATTTGGTTTAAATAATGCAAAAACACAGTGTTGGAGAAGAAAGTAAATGTGCAATATGTGCCATGTAAAAAAGCTAATGTTTAAGTTCCTTGCTCAGAACATACAGTTGAAGTCGGAAGTTTACATACACTTAGGTTGGAGTCATTAAAACTCGTTTTTCAACCACTACACAAATTTCTTTTTAACAAACTATAGTTTTGGCAAGTAGGTTAGGACATCTACTTTGTGCATGACACAAGTCATTTTACAACAATTGTTTACAGACAGATTATTTCACTGTATCACAATTCCAGTGGGTCAGAAGTTTGCATACACTAAGTTGACTGTGCCTTTAAACAGCTTGGCAAATTCCAGAAAATTATGCCATGGCTTTAGAAGCTACTAATAGGCTAACTGACATCATTTGAGTCAATTGGAGGTGTACCTGTGTATGTATTTCAAGGCATACTGTAACGTCTCTCGTCGGAAGGCATGGACAAAAGCGCAGCGTGGTAAGTGTTCATGATTTTTTATTTCACAAAAACACTCGAACAAAACAACAAAGTGAAAAACCGAAACAGTTCTGTCAGGTGCAGACACTAAACAGAAACTAACTACCCACAAAACACAGGTGGGAAAAAAGGCTGCCTAAGTATGATTCCCAATCAGAGACAACGATAGACAGCTGCCTCTGATTGGGAAACACACTCGGCCAAAAACAAAGAAATAGAAAACATAGAAATAAAGAAACTAGAATGCCCACCCTAGTCACACCCTGGCCTAACCAAAATAGAGAACAAAAGCCTCTCTATGGCCAGCAGGGCGTGAAACATACCTTCAAACTCAGTGCCTCTGCTTGACATCATGGGAAAATCAAAAGAAATCAGCCAAGACCTCAGAAAATTGTAGACCCCCACAAGTCTGGTTCATCCTTGGGAGAAATTTCCAAACGCCTGAAGGTACCACGTTCATCTGTACAAACAATAGTACGCAAGTATAAACACCATGGGACCAGCCGTCATACTGCTCAGGAAGGAGACACATTCTGTCTCCTAGAGATGAACGTACTTTGGTGCAAAAAGTGCAAATCAATCCCAGAACAACAGCAAAGGACATTGTGAAGATGCTGGAGGAAACAGGTACAAAAGTATCTATATCCAAAGTAAAACGAGTCAAATATGGACATAACCTGAAAGGCCGCTCAGCAAGGAAGAAGCCACTGCTCCAAAACCACCAGAAAAAAGCCAGACTACGGTTTGCAACTGCACATGGGGACAAAGATCATACTTTTTGGAGAAATCTCCCCTGGTCTGATGAAATAAAAATAGAATTGTTTGGCCATAATGACCATCGTTATGTTTGGAGGAAAAAGGGGGAGGCTTGCAAGCCGAAGAACACCATCCCAACCGTGAAGCACGGGGGTGGCAGCATCATGTTGTGGGGGTGCTTTGCTGCAAGGGGGACTGGTGCACTTCACAAAATAGATGGCCTCATGAGGAATGAAATCATGAGGAATGAAAATTGTGGATATATCGGTCAGGAAGTTAAAGCTTGGTCACAAATGGGTCTTCCAAATGGACAATGACCCCAAGCATACTTTCAAAGTTGTGGCAAAATGGCTTAAGGACAACAAAGTCAAGGTATTGGAGTGGCCATTACAAAGTCCTGAAAAATCATGTGCAAGCAAGGAGGCCTACAAACCTGACTCAGTTACACCAGCTCTGTCAGGAGGAATGGGCCAAAATTCACCCAACTTATTGTGGGAAGCTTGTGGAAGGCTACCCGAAACATTTGATCCAAGTTAAACAATTTAAAGGCAATGCTACCAAATACGAATTGAGTGCATGTAAATCTCTCTCTCTCTCTCGCTCTCAGTTCATACTGCAAGAGCTCTGATAGGTTGGAGGACGTCCTCCTGAAGTTGTCATGACTCCTGTGTAAGTCTATGGAAGGGGGCAAGAACCGTGAGCCTCCTAGGTTTTGTATTGAAGTCAATGTATCCAGAGGAGGACGGAAGCTAGCTGTCCTCCGGCTACTCCATGGTTCTACCCCAGAGAGCGCTGTTGAAGCTACTGTAGACTTTCATTGCAAAACAGTGTGTTTTAATCAATCATTTGGCGACATGTGAATATATTTAGTATAGTTTTATCTAAAAATTATAACTTTGTTTCACTATTTTAATTTTTATGAAATTCACTTAAGAGGATGGTCTTTCCCTACCTCCTCTGAGGAGCCTCCACTGGTGTATAGCGACAGCATGTGAATAGAAAAGGTGTACAGCAGTAGTTACAGCCTTCAAAAAGTATTCATATCCCTTGACTTATTCCACATTTTGTTGTGTTACAGCCTGAATTCAAAATGCTTTATCTTGGCCAGGTCGCAGTTGCAAATGAGAACTTGTTCTCAACTAGCCTACCTGGTTAAATAAAGGTGAAATAAAAAAAATTGATTCAAAACATTAAGTTCTCACCCATCTACAGATAATAACCCGTAATGACAAAGTGGAAACATTTGTAGAAATTTGTGCAAATGTATTTAAAATTAAATACAGGAATACCACATTTACATAGGTATTCACACCCCCGAGTCAATACTTTGTAGAAACACCTTTGGCAGCGATTACAGCTGTGACACCTTCTGGGTGAGTCTCTAAGAGCTTTCCACACCTAGATTGTGCAACTTTTTCCCATTTTTCTTTTCAAATTCTTCAAGCGCTGTCAAATGAGTTCCTGATTATTGCTAGACAACCATTTTCAGGTATTTCCATAGATTTTCAAGTAGATTTAAGTAAAAACTAACTCGGCCACTAAGGAACATTCACTGTCTTTTTGGTAAGCAACTCCAGTGTATATTTGGCTTTGTGTTTTAGGTTATTGTCCTGTTGAAAGGTGAATTCATCTCCCAGTGTCTGGTGGAAAGCAGACTGAACCATGTTATCCTCTAGGATTTTGCCTGTGCTTAGCTCCATTCCGTTTATTTTTTAAGTCGATTACAAGCATACCCATAACATCATGCAGCCATCACTATGCTTGAAAATATGGAAAGTGGTACTCAGTAATGTGCTGTATTGGAATTGCCACAAACATAACACTTTGTATTCAGGACAAAAAGCGTATTGCTTTGTCACATTTTTTTGCACTATTACTTTAGTTCTTTGTTGCAAACAGAATGTAAGTTTTGGAATATTTTTATTCTGTAAATGCTTTCTTCCATTCACTCTGTCATTTAGGTTAGTTTTGTGGAGTCACTACAATGTTGATCCATCCTCAGTTTTCTCCTATTACAGCCATTAAACTCTGTATCTGTTTTAAAGTCACCATTGGCCTAATGGTGAAATCCCGGAGAGGTGTCCTTCCTCTCCGTCAACTGAGTTAGGAAGGATGCCTGTATCTTTGTAGTGACTGGGAACATTGATACACCATCCAAAGTATAATTAATAACTTCACCATGCTCAAAGGGATATTCAATGTCAGATTTGTTTTACTTGTACCAATCTACCAATAGGTGCCCTTTTGAAAGGCATTGGAAAATCTTCCTGGTCTTTGTGATTGAATCTGTGTTCACTGCTCGACTGAGGGAACTTACAGATAATTGTGTGTGGGGTACAGAGATGAGGTAGTAATTGAAAAATCATATGTTAAACATTATTATTGCACACAGAGTGAGTCCATGCAACTTATTATGTGACTTGTTAAACACATTTTTACTCTTGAACTTATTTCGGATTGCTATAAAAGGGGTTGATTACTTATTGACTCAAGACATTTCAGCTTTTAATTTGTAAATTACCTTTTGACATTGTGGGGTATTGTGTGTAGGCCATTGACACAAAATCTAAATGTAATACATTTTAAATTCAGGCAGTATGTAACGGTCCTGACCTGTTTTATGTTGTTTTTGTATGTGTTATGGTCAGGGCGTGTGTTTTGGGTGGGCAGTCTATGTTATCTGTTTCTATGTTGGTTTTGGTTGCCTGGTATGGCTCTTAATTAGAGGCAGGTGTTTTGCGTTCTCCTCTAATTAAGAGTCATATTTAGGTAGGGTGTTCTCACTGTTTGTTTGTGGGTGATTGTCTTCCGTATCTGTGTTATGTCTTGCACCATACGGGACTGTTCGGTTGTTCGTTTCGTTTCGATGTAGTCTGTTTCCTGTCCGTAAGTGTTACGTTTAGTTATGTAAGTTTATGTTCAGGTTTCGTCTACGTCGTTTTCTTGTTTTGTATTTTTGAAAGTGTTTTGTTTTTTCGTGTTGCCATCGTCGTGTTAAATAAAAGATGGCTTATTTCCCTAATGCTGCATTTTGGTCTGATGATCCTTCTCTCCTCTCCTCGTCCGAGGATGAGGAGAGGAGAGAACAGACAGAGCAACCAGGACTTCTGGACTTGGGAGGAGATCCTGGACGGTAGAGGACCCTGGGCTCAGCCAGGGGAATATCGCCGTCCCAAGGCGGAGTTGGAAGCAGCGAAGGCTGAGAGGCGCTGGTATGAGGAGGCAGCGCGGCGACGCGGTTGGGAGCCCGTGAGTCAGACCCAAAAATTTCTTGGGGGGGGGCACACGAGGAGTGTGGCAAAGCCGGGTAGGATACCTGAGCCAACTCCCCGTGCTTACCGTGGAACGGTACAGACAGGCGAATATCGTTTGGTAATAGACACTTGTTATGCCTTTGTAAAGTAGACATCTGTTTGTCTCCAGTACGTCCGTGCTAAATTAGGCCCTAGTGCTGTGGCTATTCCTACCTTGCACGCACTGGGGGGCTAAGCTTTTTAGGCATATTTATTTCGAGCTTGGAGGCATGAAGTGCCGGTTTTGATCGATATCTCTAGTAGCCGTCATGTCTCAAGCGCATCTGGCCCACCAGTGCGTCTCCTCGGGCCGGCGTACATGCACCAGCCTTACAGGTGGTGTCCCCGGTTCGCCTGCATAGCCCAGTGCGGGCTATTCCACCTCGCCGCACTGGCAGGGCTACGGGGACCATTCAACCTGGTAAGGTTGGGCAGGCTCGGTGCTCAAGAGCACGTGTCCTCCTTCACGGTCCGGTATACCCGGTGCCACCCTCCATGTACGCAGTCTCCGGTGGCAGTCGCTCTCTCCCCGAAACGTACCGGGCTGTCTCTCCGGGTTATGTCTTCCAGCTGTTTCCTCACTCTCCAGCGCAAGCCTACAAGTGGCCGATCGAATACCTAGCCATGCCCATGGGACCTATCTGTGTGCAGGCCTAACAGCAAGGGCAGAGTCGGCCCGTCTGCCCAAGCCTGCTGCCAACTGCCCTTGTCTGCTCCCAGCGCCGTCTGAGCCATTGTCTGATGGGCTGTGCCCTCTGCAGCGGCGCCTGAACTAGCCCCCGGATCTGACCCTCAAGGCAAATGGCGCCCTCTACTGACATGGCATGAGAGAGGCTGTTCCTCGTCAATTACTGATTTTTCACTTTCCCCCCCCGAAGCTCTCCGCGCAAATTCACTGAAAGTTGCCTGTCTGGCTAAAGCCCGAGAGAGAGCGGCGCCTTGAACCTGCCCGTCTTGCCCGCGGCGCCTGAAACTGCCCGTCTGCATGACCCAAACGGTAGCCCGCTAAGGCAATGTGACCCTAGAACTGCGTCTCGTCTGACCCACACGGCGCTTACTGAACTGGCCCGTTCTGTGCCCCAACGGCGTCCTTGATCACCTGCCCCGTCTGTCTCCCCAACGGCGCGCAACCTTGAACTGCCTCAGTTCTGCCGGAGGGCCCGAACGGCGCGAGGACATCGAGAGAGCCCGTCCCCTGTGGTGCGCTGACTCGTATTCGAGGCGTTGGTGCGCCAAGAGCTGTCCCGTTCTTGCCGTATGGTCGTGCTCGTCCGGCGGCGAGGACCGTGGATCAAGCGGCAGTGAGCTTCTGTCCGGCAGGCATTTGACGCGGTGATCACCTGGAGGCCTTTCTCGCCGAGAGACGCTGCTGACCTCCCCGATGAATTCCCAAGGCCAGACCATAGATCGCCAGCACGGCCGGATTCGAGCCCAGAGTCCGTTTCGGCTGCTCGAGAAGCCTGGACAGAAGTTCAGGCCATGGAGGCCTTCCGCCAGACCGGGGATTGATATGTCAGCCAGAACCGCCTTCCGCCAGGTGAGCTGCCGGAGGCCCTCTTGAAGGCATTCAGCCAGAAGCCCTGTTCCGCACAGACCGGAGTCAGCCCAGAGCGTGTCCCGCTGCAGACCGAAGGCTTGGGAATCAGCTTCAGGAGGGCCGATCCCAGTCCGCTGGAGGACTCTTGTCGCGGAGACGTCGCGTCCAGGCACAGGACCCTGCCAGTGGAGCCTGGTCCAAGGCCTTAGGTAGGTCCTGCCATGGAGCCCGGTGGTGCCGTCTCAGGAGCCGTCTGCTCTAATGAGAGTGCCGTTAATGCGCAGGACCTGCCCATGAGCGCGTCCAGCTCCCGGAGGACGCCTTCGGCCCCGAGTGGGGTATCCGGTTTTGATCGTTACTGGCGGATGGTGGGCCCAATGTCATCTCACTGGGTGACTAGTCATGTTGCATGGATCAATTAAGGTTTATCGGCTGTTGGATCCGATGGGTATGACGAGGGGTTTCTTTACAACTGGATTGATCCTTTGTTGGTGGAACGTCTCAGGCGGGTTCCGGAACCTGTTGGACTGTGTGGAAACGGTTAGAATTGGTGACGTCTCAGGATGGTTTTGGACTGTAGAAGATAAGTGTGTATTTTAGCAGGGTGTGGACGAAAGAGGTTGCTGTGAACGTGGGAGTACTGACTGGGAGTGTGGGAATCTTGGGCTGTGATGCTGACTGTCGCGGCGCATCTGGCTGATTGGATTCGCTGGTCCGTCCCAGGACCTGCCAGTGTGTGAGGTGTAGTCTCCTCAGGGGCAACTGGGACTCCCTCGGGTGCCGATGAGTGTTCTTCTCCTGATGCGCAGGGAGTAACCAGTGCCAAAGAGTTCCTCCATGTGGCGGCACTAGGCCTGCCTCAACGGAGAGTCTCTACTCCAGCCAGTGGATCCTGCGCACGCGGAGAGTTCACCCGCTCAGCTCGAGTGGGACACTTCTGCGCGCCAAGGTAAGGTAAGTCCCCTGCCACTGTCGCGGGGACTTTGCCGAACGTGTGAGTGCCGCTCAGTCAGGGGGGAGCCTGCCACGAGTCCCTGCAGGGCCTAGGACCAAGCGTGCTGGCCAAGAAGCTCGCCGTCAGCCCAAGGAGGCCAACGTGGCCAGATCAGCCTTCTCAGCCAGTGACTGCTGCTCCAGTTTAGTCCGCCCTCATCCAGACGTGCCAGAGGGGGAGTGGTCTGCCATTCGGAGCCGGGAAGGGATCCCTATGTGTACGCGCATTGAAGTCCTCGGTGAAGCACAGTGACCTGAAGGGTTATGGTGGTATTCGGAGGTACCGAGTTGCCACGATCCTCATCCAGCGATCCTGCCGAGAGTCCCTACGAGACCAGCGACCCTATGGCTCGAGGAGTTCTTCTCAGGGCGCTAGGGAGGTCGTGCTCCAGAGGGTCTTCTCGTCAAGCCCCAGGGGGAACCTGCTGCGCCCCTACGGTGTTCCTCGAGATGGGCGTGATTCGGCGCCATCACGGGTGTCCACGTGGTATCTTGGTCGGCCCTATGATCGTCCCGGTGCCCTGCCCCTTAGTGTCAGCACATGCTGCTGCCCACTTGTCCCGGTTGCTTGGCCCCTGGGTTACCCATGGTAACTGGTGGTTCCGGTGCCTAGTACCCACTCGGTGGTGTCCCGGTGTGTCTGCCGCCTGTGTCGCCGGGTGCCATGCCCAGGCTTGGTTCCGACGGGTTCTAGTCCCTTGTTTCCGATTTGGGGTGGCTGTCCCTGGGTCGATCTCCGCGGTGAAAACTGTGCCCTCTGCGTATCCCGGGGTGGGTGCCGAGCACCCTCGTGTCTCGCTGGTGTCGACCGGCCCCTTCTCCGTGTTGCTGCCGCGCTTCGCCCTCTCCCTATCCCGAGCGCTATTCTCGGAATGCCTATGGACCCTTGGGCCATTACATTCTTATGGGTATGTCTGAGTTTGGAAGTGTGTGTGGTTGCGAGTTTTCGGAAGCGCCGGTGATGACATGCTAAAGCGTGGTGGAGTGTGCCGCCTTAGGGTGGTTGTTTGGGTTTAAGCGGAGAGCTCAAGACGTCTCAGCAGCGTCCTGATGCGCCACGACGACCACCCGTTCGTCCCAAAGGGTGACTCCCGACACCCAGAACCCTCCCTAAATGGACTCTTGTGGGCTGGGGTGGCCTAGGCGACTTCCCTGGCTTTGCCCGTTCTAACGTTTGGTCTGTCATGGTCATAGTCCTGACAGCACACGCTTGTCGGCGTGCGGGGGTTTCCCTGAGTAGTGTAATGACCCTGCATATTTGATAGTGTTGTGTTTTTGTAGTTCGTTGCGCGGTTAGTGTTGGTACAGTGGTTGGGTGTGTTGTTTGCTGCTTAGGCGCAGCTCTATGTCCCTAATCTTAAATGTTCTATGTTGCGTTTTGGTTTGGCCTAGGTGTGATGGTCTCTTAATATAGAGACATACGTGTGTTGTGTCGTTCTGCCGTACTACTATAGACGTTCGCATATTTACGGTTAAGGTTTGTCTTCTGTATGCTTCCTCATACTAGTATTGTTCTGTGCGTTGTATTTTGTCTTCCGTATCTGTGTTATGTCTTGCACCATACGGGACTGTTCGGTTGTTCGTTTCGTTTCGATGTAGTCTGTTTCCTGTCCGTAAGTGTTACGTTTAGTTATGTAAGTTTATGTTCAGGTTTCGTCTACGTCGTTTTCTTGTTTTGTATTTTTGAAAGTGTTTTGTTTTTTCGTGTTGCCATCGTCGTGTTAAATAAAAGATGGCTTATTTCCCTAATGCTGCATTTTGGTCTGATGATCCTTCTCTCCTCTCCTCGTCCGAGGATGAGGAGAGCGACAGCCCTTACACAGTAACACAACAAAATGTGGAGAAAGTCAAGGGGTTTGAATCCTTTCTGAAGGCAATACAGTATATGCTAGAATACAATATATACATTTAAAGTGGGTAAAACACTATGTAAACATTATTAAAGTGACCAGTGTCCAATGACTATGTACATAGGGCAGCAGTCTCTAAGGTGCAGAGTAGAGTATCGGGTGGTATCCGGCTAGTGACATGTCTAAGGTTCAGGGCAGGGTACTCCATCCCCTTACACAGACAGACGCCGGGTGGGCAGCACAGGATAAGGAACAGGGGTTTAGACTTCTTTGACGGAAAGAAAGAGACAGAGAGACTCTTACATGCAAACCTCACCGGCCACGTTGCGTGCGTGAGCGTTGCAAAATATATTAACACACGTTATTCAGTCCTTTCTCCCACACCGCTCGCGCACAAGTGTCTGTGTAGCCAAGCCCTAAAATAGAACTTGATTATGCAAGTCCCCTCCTTATTGTATATAAGGAAGATACAAACCCACATGGATGCTTGAAAGACAAACAAGGAGAGCAACAGCTAGCTGACTAAATGTCCATGAATGTTTCATGTGTGTTTCGACCTGCCCCCAAATTAACATAATATACAGTGCTTGACCTACAGTGCTTGGACTGAAATCGGTACTGGTATTAATTTTGGGTGACAGTATTGTTTACATGTAGGTGCATGAGCTCCACAATACTTTTGAGCTGATGTTCTATAAAAGGAATAGGAGCTTAAGCAGTAGAAATGTGAGGTGCCGGTACTCAGCTCCGGTGAGCACCTGTCCAAGTCGAGCACTGGTTAAATAAACTAGTGATGCATGGCTGGGGACCACTACATAAATCTCTGCTTCTTCACTACCCTTGGGCAAGGGCAATCTACCTGATCTCCTGGAGGCGATTGGCTTCAGAGCAGTGTGCATGAATATTAAATCAACATATGAATGAATACTGAAATGCCAAGACATCTCTTCTATGAATATTGATGGGAGCGGTAAGTAGTACATGGAGCCAGGCCTTGGTTTGCAGACTAAGTCATCAGCTCTCTGACAACCAGCCCGTCCATACAGGAGAGGGGAGAATTAAACAGCCCATCCTAGCAGTAGGACACCTAGCCTGGGGCTACAGAGTCCTCTCATTACAATACAGCAGTTCTCCATCATTACTAATGGATGTGGGATTAAGAGGAGACACATGTACGTAAACACAAAAAATCTAGTTGTTTCAACTAATTATTATAAAATGTACTGATTCCAGTCTTTTTAGTTTCCTCAACTTTTCGATCAAAGTGTTTATTTTTTATTTTGATTGAATATTAAAACATACAATCTACTTGCAGTCAACATTTACATTAAGTCATCAAACAGACTCCCATCCAGAGCGACCCACAGAAGCAACCAGGGTCAACGCCCTGCCCAAGGGCACGTTTAAAGATCTCCCACAAAGTCAAAACATGGACCCGAACCAGCCACCTATCCGCCACATAAATCATAACAGCAAGGCCAACTGAATACGTTTGAGTGCATGTATGGCACTATTTACAAAGTAAATCTCAGTTCTGTTAAAAGTAAAGTAAAACTATTTTATTTATCATAGTGATTAGGGATTAACATTAACACAGAGTAATATGCCCCACTAACATTAGACAACTATACAGAAAACCTTTAAATTGCTGAAATGAGTCAATCAAATGAGTAGTCAGATGAACTGATAATTGACACAGACATGGTTGCGAAGCAGGAAGATCCCAGGTGAGGACGTGTTGAATAGTCATTACTGTATACATGCACAATGTAATCATGTTGGTCAAATATGTAAGTTGAAAACATTGTATGTCAAAGCACCGTCTGTGTGTAACTAGTTCCACAGCCATTTTTTTATGAAGATACCCAAATAATAAAATCTAGTTGAATGAACATATGAGTCAAGTTGAGCAAACACATCATTTTAAGTTAACATAATTTGTGCCGAAGTTCTCTCAAGTTGGAGTTTGCGCTAACTAAAAATGTTAAGTTCAGGTAACACTTTGATCGAAAAGTAGAACCAGTGACTTAATAATTTTACAGTATGCACATATATGCACACACACTAACATACTGAATGTACGTTAGAACACAGAGAGATGATTCAGAGGGTACAAAAACATGACAAATAAAATAGAAAAAAACATTACACACACATCTCCCACTCCTTTTCATGCTAGGGGCTCATTCTGCCTTTGGATGGAGAACGGGCTTGGAGATAGGGGTTTAAATATAGCCTGGAGGTGTACAATGGGCATGGTGGAGAGTGTTTCACACTGCATTCCCGGTTAGAGTGTCTCTGTTTTAAAATGATACAGACAGAGGCCTTACAAACAGGCCCAACCCAATTGTTCTCATTGTCTTTGAACTGGACATGGCAGCACGAGGTTTGGAGTCCCATGGGACCAGTGAGCCTGTCTCTCTCCAGATGTATGGGGCCATCATCCAGTGATTCACCTTCCAAACATCTGATCTCCCTGCATCAGGATTGGCAGAGATATGCCCAGGGCCTAAGCCCCTGATTTACAACAAGGTGCACATCACTGGGATTTCTATCCTGAAACACTACCCCATGTTACACTGGTCATCTACATGACTTCAATACAAGTCAAGTACATAACCAACACCTTCTAAAAAAAACTCCACAAAGTAAAAGGTAGGAAAATGAAGTAGACTGGCCTTTCCTCTCCTGGGGCAGATAAAGCCTTCCATGGGCAGAGCAGAACACCGCAGGAAGCTTCTAATGACTGGAAGGTATCTGAGTGGACAGTAATCCCTGAGACTGTGATGTAAGCAAACAATCATTCACCACCACAGTGTTAATCATTGCATTGCTCCTCTACATCACCCTGGCAACAGCCAAGTTAAACAGCTACACTCTGACACACTGCACAGTCAGTAGACACACCAACCGTAAAGACTCTGTCCACTGGTGAACCTAACGCCCAAGAAATGACTGACCCACACACAGACAAGTTCTTACTAGACTAGAGATACCTATTGTTTTGTTTTCAGTATTATTCACCACTGTGGAACTCTTAATAACCACCTATGGACTGGTACAAATCCTCTGAGATACTGGTACAAATCCTCTGAGATACTGGTACAAATCCTCTGAGATACTGGTACAAATCCTCTGAGATACTGGTACAAATCCTCTGAGATACTGGTACAAATCCTCTGCCAACTCAGGGACATCTCAAGAGGCTGGGTTGAGTGGTGGTGCCATTAATTTAACTAACCCAATATTAACAGGTTCGTTTGCCATAGGGCAAGGTGTCATCCAGGCTCTTAAACACCTCCTCTGAAGTGTTCAACACATCCACAACCCTTGTCTTCCTGAAAAACAGCCATGGAGCTGAGTGGGCTTGATGTGGTATCCGAAAGGAACCCCATTCCAGACTAATTCCAGAGCAGCTCCCAGAACCGCTACTGCTTTTCCGTGTCATCATTCCAGACAGCATGTTTAAATGGCAGCTCAGAGGATAGGATAAAAGAGGTTCAGAGGAACAGCTGGAGGCAGGCAGCAGCCAAATTTCTATTATTTCTGCTTCTTTTGTTTTCTCTGGACAGGCAGGGAAAATAGGAGGACTGATTATTTCTCTATTTTTTAAATGCCTTTTGTTCTAAGATCAGATGGGCATTTCCTTTCAGTGTATTTAGTCTTAATTTGTCCTAATTAGGTCATTTATTGAAGCAGACATGTTCAGCTTTAATCAGTGTTAAACTGGATTGCACTACATACCAAAGAGGAATCAAACAAAAAAAAGGTGTTTATTAGTAGCTAATTACTGGCGACTCAATCCAATATATTCAACCTAATGGAGATTAGGCCTGCACCCACCTGCCGCAAGAAATAATAATCCATAAACCATTATTCTTGTCCAACACATACATTGACTGAACACTATCGCAGAATGTACTTAACCTCACTACACTGCATCTTTATGGAATTTGTAAAGATTTAGTGTCAGAAGTGCAGGAAGTGAGAGAGGACTAGATATTTATGTAACATCTAACTGAGGATGGCAGCTTTATACCAGATGATCATGTTACTTATTGATAAGTGTTACTTGTTCGGTAACTGCTACTGGGACAGATGCATGGTATGTCACATGGGGGCAGGTTCAGGCTCCTGAGACCTCAGTCCTTATATGGAACTTTAGCTATGCTGTTCTCATGAGATATTGTCAAGCTGTCATTGGGGAACCCATCTGTGCAAATGATCAGCAAGTTTGAAATGCTGACAAACACAACTAGTCTAAACATGGTTTAAAACAGTGGACCAGATTAAACAATTTCATGGTGTTGAAAGGGGATGGTCAAAAACCGACCTGACATTATTTTGCACATCAAGACTGATAAGATGGTTGGTTGCCTATGAGCCGAGGCTACCTGTAGTCTAAATGTCTGTTTCAGAGCAATGCAGCCTGATATCTCCATTACCCCTGGACTCTCGGGCCAGCTGCTGGAGTGTCCCATTATTCATTATTCCCCAAAATCCGTTCATATGCTAATACAAAATGACCTATCCTGACTCAATCAATCCCGCGGCCGGCCAGGTCCAGACCATAGAGGCAACACAACAAAGACTAATCCCACTGAAAAAAACGGGTTAGCTTGACCGCCGCGCCACGAAGAGTAGAAAGAGAAAATGGATAACAACACATCCATTACCGAGGATAGCCTATGAGTCAGTAAGGTGAAGATTAGTGAGACTGTTAGTGCAACTATTGCGTACGAGCCAAAAAAAATTACGTTCAAATAAAAAATTATATTACAGAATAATCTGTGTAGTTGCAATGTACATATGTTTGCTAGTTCTAAATCATGAATAGGCCTACCTAGTCGTTAAAATACATTTAAACTCATACCTCATTGATGTTGATATGATTGAGTTTAAATCGAGCACACCACGAATGAGCCACATAGACTACATTGTAGCACACATCTTGCAGTCAGGAAATATCAAACCCTTTTTAAAACACGATCTTTCAACGGCAGTAAAAGTTCACTCAAACTGGCAATGTTGAGTAAACTTAGCCACAGTTTAAAACCTGAAATAGATCCTGTCTTGAAGGTCCGGACACAACAGCGCGCAAAGATAGCCTTGTCAGCTGTGTAAATAACAGACTGATACAAAATAACAGAGCCACAAACGGTAAAATGTAGTCAATGCTTACCTTATCTATCACCAAGTAGGTGTGAGGGAGAGCATGGCTATGCACCCGGTGATAATAGCTTTCAACCACACTTTCCTCATTGCAAGCCTTTTCATAGTCTACTATTCCTGCGACACAATTTTACGAATCCTGCACTCTCACTCTCTGGTCAGTGCGAAGGCGCAATCTGTTCCTCTAGGCTACTGTCCTCTTCGCTCTGCGAGCCTTTTTGTCAAGCTGTTCTGCAAACACATTAACCAAGCGCAAGGATTGGTAAAGCGACACAAAACCCAATAATCGGTTAAACACAAATACCCCTACATTTAGTCCACCTACATTGAGATAATGCAATAGCCTTAACTTTGTAGGTTACGTTTCGAACTAATCCAAAACAATAATTTACGGAGGCAGCAACAGAAAGCTAGAAAGTTGAAAAACGATCCATAGGGACTCCTTTACCGTATGCGCTTAAGGAGCGCTGAGCAGGGGATTTACTCGCCCTGAGTGACTGGCTGAATAACGGAGCAGCCTGTCCTTGCCAGGACCACCGCCCCTCCCCTCCCGAATGCTAATGACCATCCGTGATGTCAGCAAGTCACCGTCCCAACACTGGTATAATTAGCGGCGTGAATGACTGGTGTTTTGGAGTCATTTGCATGCAAATTAAACAATTTTACTGAATCAACTGCCCCAGGGCAGCCAGCTAGAGAGCGAGATGGGGAATAGAAGGACCGTGCGGTATTGGAGGGATTGCCAAAGACTTCAGCCACCCTAGTCATAAGACTGTTCTCTCTGCTACCGCACGGCAAGCGGTACCGGAGCGCCAAGTCTAGGTCCAAAAGCCTTCTTAACAGCTTCTACCCCTACGCCATAAGACTCCTGAACAGCTAATCAAACGGCTACCCAAACTATTTGCATTGCCCCCCCACACCCCATTTTTACACTGCTGCTACTCTCTGTTTATTATATATGCAGTCATTTTACCTCTACCTGCATGTACATATTACCTCAATTACCTTGACTAACTGGTGCCCCTGCACATTGACTCTGTACCGGTATCCCCTAAATGTAGCCTCGCTACTGTTATTTTATTGTTGCTCATCAATTATTTGTTCATTTCTATTTTCTTATTTAATTTTTTTTTTTTTTTACTTCAGTTTATTTTAGTAAATACTTTCTTTACACATGTTCTTATTAAAACTGTTGGTTAAGGTAAGGGCTTGTAAGTAAGCATTTCACTGTAAGGTGAAATATACCTGTTGTATTCGGTGCATGTGACAAACATTGATTTGATTTGTAAACAAAATGCATAACAATTACCAATAGAATGGAGGAGAATGGAGAAGGGTTATATATAGCCTATAGCTTACACAACACTAGTGTGGAATAGAGTAAGGTAACCAAACTTTTTTTGTATTTTATTAGGATCCCCATTAGCTGTTGCAAAAGCAGAAGCTACTCTTCCTCCTGCCCTTATTTCCCAATACACTGTAGCCTAAGAGGTCCTATTATATACTGCTTAGTTAGTTATCAAATGTTTATCAACAGATTTAGAAGAAATACATTGTTACAAGGCCTCTCAAATAGCTTTCTGAGCATTGGACTAGTAACTGAAATGTTGCAAGTTCGAATCCCCGAGCTGACATGGTACAAATCTGTCGTTCTGCCCCTGAACAAGGCAGTTAACCCACTGTTCCTAGGCCATCATTGAAAATAAGAATTTGTTCTTAACTGACTTGCCTAGTTAAATAAAGGTAAAATAAAAATAAAAACCACAGAGGTGAACAATAGCTTTCACATGTCAGCTCTTCCACAACAGTGAGCATGAGGGAATGGAGACAGGCAAGACAGTTATTGAATACTAGGCAATGGGAACATAGTTTTGAGACAAAACTATTCATATTGACCTTGTACTTCCATCATAAAACCACTTCCAAATGTAGAAACAATGACATACAGTATAAGCAGTTGTAAGAACTATAAACTGGGTCATAGGGGTCTGTCGGTTTGGGACCAAAATAAATAGTTACACTTTTGGAATGAAATCAGTATGTCAAGTTGCAAACCAAAATATTAATTTGACTTAAAGATGTACTCTCTAACTTTTGTATAATTTCAGCCAGTAGTTCTGAAAGTGGTGCTCACGAGCCAAAAGTGGTACCCGTTTTTTTGTGTAATTGTGTATCCAATTGTGTACTACGTCATCCATTTATGTTACGAGTTTTGCCATTTATATTATATCATACACATTTAGCAATTTGTGTGATATGTTCCAAATCCAATTCGTGCAATATGTTTCAAATTCGTTGGGCTTTAGATCCCGGAGTGCATCTTTAACAATGGAAAGTCAATCAACATTAATTCTTCCATTTGGGATGTGATTTGGTATTGATCGGTTTATTTGTGGACTCAACCTGCAATTAAAAGTGACTAAATAAACAGGCTGATTGTTCTCACTAGATTAATTATATTTTGGCTATTTTGGTTAGTCGTAATTTACAAACACTTGCATGGCTCTAAGCCTGTAATGCTATCTGAGCTCCTTTCCAGAATCAGTGTTAGGAGTGTTTAACAATGTCTGACTGCTGCTGCTAATTTGCTTATTTGTCTTGCATTGAATGTGGTTGATTTCAAAGGGGAAACGGTGCAATGAGGGGGAGTTCGTAATTAAATCAAGATGTGTTTATTTTTCCTCAAAAGCCTCTGCACCGCTTTAGCCAAGAGCCAAAAAGGAAAGTAAAAAAACAAAAAAACAACAGAACTCTTTGAAACAGTGGTTGAACGCTGTATAAACAGTTTGTGATGCTGGTAAAACCAGCCGGTGGCTCTGAACAACCTCCACAGTTTGAACAAGACGTAGTCTTCTTTCCGTTCTCCTTTACCTCCTTGAGTCAGCCTACAGCTTTTGCTCCCAATGCTGTGTCTGGCTTGGATTCCCTCTTCACACGTGGCAGACCACCTCTCCCTGGTCTGCACGTCTTTTAGCCCTACACACAAGAGTATCAATTACCCCTCATCCTGAACTTAAGGCCTTTCCACAGGATTTTATGAGGAACTGTAAGTGACAGCGTCCCCACTCCTCATAGCCGCAGAGTGAATCAGCTGGTCTGGGGACCGTTGCTAACTTCATATGGGCTCTGCACTTTCCCAATAAACTTATCCAGGGCCTGTAACTGCTTTAATGCTCTAATAAAAATGTAGAGGCCAGCTTGGGGAACATGCCACAGATAACATTTACTTTACTGTAGGCATGCAGTGCCTCTGCATGGTCATTTTAGTCGAGGAGTACAGGTTTACTCCTTTCCAAAGCATGTAGGAGCATATCAGTGCTTTTATCCCGATCAAAGCACAAGATGAATAATAGTGTATACTTACTGCCCCGAGGGATGAACAAACCACGTCAAATATGTTTTATAGTTGCACTTCCTGAGAGGATCTTATCATACACCAATATTATATAAACCTTACCAAGGAACGAACTAAAGTAACAACAACAAAAATTATCTGTCACTATAAGAGCAATGAATCCAATGGCCCGAGTTGACCCACAATTTCATGTAACACCACCCTCTTCTCTCCTTTCATGTGGGAAATGCTGATGATGACTATCACTGAGTCAACACCAAGGCAGCTGAATCTCACCCACACAGCTGATCACTAAGGGGAGAAGAGAGAGCAAGAGAGAAGAGAGATAGAGAAAAGAGATTGTCAGAGAGAGCAAGAGAGAAGAGAGATAGAGAAAAGAGATTGTCAGAGAGAGCAAGAGGTGAGAGAAAATAGAGAGCGAGAGAGAGAGAAAGAGAGAGCGAGAGAAATAAAGAAAGAACACTCCTTTTCTGGTGTGTATAGATAACTACATTCCTTTTTAATGACTGGGCTGGGCTTGCATCAAAGCAGTTGGGACCAACATGCAAGTTAGATTGATCCAACTTCCTTTCCCCCAGACTAGACATATTTACAGCCTCAGATAGGGATTTAGGGGGTTGGAGTAATTCCCCAAATCTCTGCTACCGCTTTTAGAAGTCTCTTCCAGCGGGTTTACCTATGTACACTGCCCTTAGAGTAGAGGGTCTGAGGCTGTGGATGGATACAAAGCTCAAGAGCACTTCTACAGTAGTGTTCACAGCAGATAAGTGACTATTACACACTCCATGTTGAATGTTAAATGGATTAATTCTACACGGTTTGAGGGGTGTAATTGTATTTTTATAGGGGGAGAGAAAAGTTTAGCCAGTTTGTTGAAATTCTAATTTGCTTGGGGGTTCGTTAACTGCTCTCCTCTCCATCTGTCTAGTGGCCCTGCTATAGCCAGGCTGTGGAAGTCATTAGGCCACAGGGAGAGAGTGTTTTGTCCTGCTCCAACTCCATTCATGGAGGGGCCCTCGGCTCTGGAGTGATCTTGAGGAGAGGCTCCTGATGGGTAGGCTATTTCTGCCCCTGCTGGCCCACTTAAAACAAGAGGTCTTCAGCATGGAGAAACGTGTAGCTAGGGCCCCATCCATCTCAAGCCACAGGAAGCCTGGCTTTCAGGGGCTGTGGAGCACGTTCCTCAGTCCACAGTACCCTACTCTACCCCTGTCTCTCTGAGTTTTCCCAGTCCTACATGCGGATTCTGATTAAAAACATAACTGGGTCACACTTTCCTCTGGTTGAAAAAGGGGTGGGACTTAGTAAAGGTATGCGAAGATGCACATGGAAATGTCGACTGATAAACATGAAAAATGTAGAAAGAAATGGTTTTACATCAACATGAAATAGGAAAATTAAAAGGCCTGTTCAGTGAACCACCTGCTGTCTAAACCTCCCACACCAAACATCCAAGGGCAGTTTCATGACTAAGCTCCCATTCATCCGCCAGCGGGAGGAATAATCCATAGTCATGTCGGCCATGTGGGTGTCAGTACCTCAATGGGTGATCGCTCCCATTCAGTCAGACTGCAGGGTTCTGGAACAGCACACAGAGTTCTATTCTAGAACTCTCTCCTCCTTGGAGCTCGGCAGCCCTCTCCTTTCTCCCTGCAGTCGCCACAGTTGCCATGCGGAGAGGAGTGACCAGATGTTCATTAATAAAGGATATGATCACCCTCATTAGGGTGACCACAGCAGCGCAACAACACCAGCAGTTTGATACATTATTGCCTCATTCTGTTTGAGAGAATCACACCACACAATACCCATAGTGGACAGTATACTAAAGCCTCAGACACACTCTACAACACCACAGCCAGGTATGCAGAACAACAGTACATGCTGATAATGCATACTACTTGAAGAGAGAAATAGAAGATGCAAAATTGAACACAATATGTGGTCTAGGATAAAGACGTAGACTTGTTTTCATGTTGAACATCAATAGAGAAAGAGTAAAAATCCTCAGGTCGGTCGGCCCAGTGATTTAAACACAGCCGTGTGATTATCTTCTTCTATTTAAGCCAATCACTTGGGTAGTGCTCCAATTTCTCCAGAGGCTCCTGTAACGGTTTAAACTTAAGCCATCCAAACTTTTAGTTAAATCAACCTTTGCTCAAGTATGCCATGTTTAAATATTTAGTTGAGAAAGACTGGCTGGAAGGAGAGAAGGATCAGTCGAACAGTGGTGGGTCTGATTGAGCGGTTCTGTCTGTCCATTCTAGTCCAGGACCAGGAGGGAGCACAGTGCTCTGCTTATGTTCACTTACAGCTCCGTTTGATTTGCAATTTGTTAACAACACAATTCAATGCCATGGCAGAACATTCCTCAGACAACTGTCTAGAGGAGACATTTCCTCCTTGTTGTTGCACGAATAAGAAAATGTATTAGACTAAGAAAACAGAACATAAGTTATGCTTACTAAGCTTTTACAAATTACATTTTAAATCGGTCAGATGTAATTTGTGCCAGTAAGCATACACCTCCAAACTTAGGACGACAAGTAGCAATTAACGTGCACTGGCAAAAAATACCAAAAACGTCTCTTGCTTTCACACACTTTTATTTTTTGTACCTTTATTTAACTAGGCAAGTTAGTTAAGAACAAATTCTCATTTACAATGACGGCCTACAACTCATGCAACAGCAGCCACACACACACAGTCTGGTAAATGTATCAGGGTTAGGGATCAGGGAGGGCGTGAATCAGAGCCCAGGATGGACTGATATAGCTTCCTGTTACAGGAGTGAGAGTGCGAGAGAGAGAGATTGCGAGAGAGAGAGACCTAGAGAAAACCAGGATGCTCTTTTATTCATCTGTAGGAAAAAATATTACCATTAGCTCATGCTTTAAATACCTCTGTGATTTGCAACAGAGAATAGCACCTTTGAAAAATCGGATCAGTCCTTTCAGCCTGCAACATGCCTATTACAAACACCAAGCTCCAGTCAGTTTGATCAGTTGGTGTTGTCAAAATATGATTGGTTAGAAGCTTTCACACAGGCCCATATCTTGCAGCATTAGTAGAGCCAGTCTGCTACCGTCAAGCCCATCTGAACTCTATGTAGACCTACACAGGAGTAGGAAAACAGACCGGCTTACTCACCAATCCATTTCCACCCTCCCCTTTTCACCTCAATAACCCTAAAGCGTTTCACTTACATAACTATCTCACAGGGGAATTATGCTTTTAGTACTACAGGCTATTTTGGATTAAAATTCATTTAATTGATGAGGTTTTTCAGAATAAAGTAAAAGCGAAGGTGTGTCGAGTCAGGATTGAATAGAGTTGTCTGATATGAACAGATGAGATTGGAGAAGGAGAAAAGGGGGATTTAATACACTGAATCTGATTTCAGAGCTTATCTAAGTGACCAATAGAAATATAAAGAGGATGACTTCCTGACCACACAACAGAGGTTCTGTGAGGGGGGTCCTCATCCAATCAACAGTGTTTCATCTCAACCAACCCTGAAATAAAACAACCACCCATCCAATTCACCAACTACAAAAACAACCCCAGTTCACTTTGGTCAGGCCATTTATTCCACCCAAGGTCCATTTCATTATCAGATTTCATGCAACAAGCTGTGATGACACACGCTCCATGTCGATATGACCACCGCTGCTTTCTCCACAGGAGCTGTCTTGCCCAGCTCCGGTGGCAATTATGGACTGGTAACTGAAGAGGGATTGGCATTCTAGAATCAATAGAGTATGTGTCAGGGTAGGGCGTTATCCAGATTTTCATATCACTTCCATACAATACCGGGGTATACGATATTAACGAATGTGCAAACAGGGGGCACTATTTCATATACACATATATACACACACACACACACACACACACACACACACACACACACACACACACACACACACCACACACCACACACAACACTATATATATGTATATATACACATCATACACACACACACACACACAGTTAAAGTTGGAAGTTTACATACACCTTAGCCAAATACATTTAAACTGAGTTTTTCACTATTCCTGACATTTAATCCTAGTAAAAATTCCCTGTCTTAGGTCAGTTAGGATCACCACTTTTTTTAAGAATGTGAAATGTCAGAATAATAGTAGAGAGAATGATTTATTTCAGCCTCATTTTCTTTCATCACATTCCCAGTGGGTCAGAAGTTTACATACACTCAATTGGTATTTGGTAGCATTGACTTTAAATTGTTTAACTTGGGTCAAATGTTTCGGGTAGCCTTCCACAAGCTTCCCACATATAGTTGGGTGAATTTCGGCCCATTCCTTCTGCACACGCTGGTGTAACTGAGTCAGGATTGTAGGCCTCCTTGCTCGCACATGCTTTTTCAGTTCTGGCCACAAATCTTCTATGGGATTGAGGTCAGGGCTTTGTGATGGCCACTCGAAATCCACTTGACTTTGTTGTCCTTAAGCCATTTTGCCGCAACTTGAAGTATGCTTGGGGTCATTGTCCATTTAGAAGACCCATTTGCTACCAAGCTTTAACTTCCTGACTGATGTCTTGAGATGTTGCTTCATTATATCCATAATTTTAATTCCTCATGATGCCATCTATTTTATGAAGTGCACCAGTCCCTCCTGCAGCAAAAGCACCCCACAACATGATGCTGCCACCCGTGCTTCATGGTTGGGATGGAGTTCTTCGGCTTGCAAGCCTCCCTTTTTCCTCCAAACATAACGATGGTCATTATGGCCAAACAGTTATATTGTCACGCCCTGGCCTTAGTTTCTTTGTTTTCTTTATTATTTTAGTTAGGTCAGGGTGTGACATGGGGGATGTTGGTGTGTTTTTGTCTAGTCGCGGGGTGTTTGTATTGTCTAGGGGGTTTTGGTAGAGTTTATGGGGTTGTGTTCAGTGTAGGTGTTTAGGTATGTCTATGGTTGCCTGAGTGGTTCTCAATCAGAGACAGCTGTCTATCGTTGTCTCTGATTGGGAGCCATATTTAAGGCAGCCATAGGCATTAGGCAGGTTGTGGGTAATTGTCTATGTCTAAACGTTAGTAGCTTGTGTGTGCACTTTCGTTTTGTAGCTTCACGGTCGTTTGTTGTTTTGTTTAGTTTTGTAAAAGTGTTTGTTTCGTGTTTCGTCTTCTCTAATAAAAGAAGATGTATTTGTATCATGCTGCGCTTGGTCCACTCTTCCTCATCAAGACGATCGTGACAGAATTACCCACCACAAAAGGACCAAGCAGCGTGTTAAGCAGCAGCAGGAGCAACATACACAGGATTCATGGACTTGGGAGGAAATACTGGATGGTAAGGGACCTTGGGCACAACCGGGAGAATATCGCCTCCCTCGTGAAGAGCTGGAGGCAGCTAAAGCCGAGAGGAGGCGATATGAGGAGGCAGCACGGAAGCGAGGCTGGAAGCCTGAGAGTCAAACCAAAAAATTCTTGGGGGGGGGCTACAAGGGAGTGTGGCGAGTCAGGTAGGAGACCTGCGCCAACTCCCCGTACTTACCGTGGGAAGCGAGAGTACGGGCAGACACTGTGTTATGCGGTAGAGCGCACGGTGTCTCCTGTACGTGTGCATAGCCCGGTGCGGTACATTCCAGCTCTCGTATCGGCCGGCTAGATTGGGCATTGAGCCAGGTGCCATGAAGCCGCTCAACGCGTCTGGTCTCCAGTGCGTCTCCTCGGGCGGCATACATGGCACCAGCCTTACGCATGGTGTCTCCGGTTCAATAACACAGCCCAGTGCGGGTTATTCCACCTCCCCGCACTGGTCGGGCTACGGGGAGCATACAACCAGGTAAGGTTGGGCAGGCTCAGTGCTAAGGGAGCCAGTACGCCTGCACGGTCCGGTATATCCGGCGCCACCTCCCCGCCCAGCCCAGTACCACCAGTGCCAACACCACGCACCAGGCTTCCAGTGCGTCTCCAGAGCCCTGTTGCTCCTCCACGCACTCGCCCTATGGTGCGTGTCTCCAGCCCGGTACCACCAGTTCTGGCACCACGCACCAAGCCTCCTGTGCGTCTCCGAGTCCTGTGCGTCCTGTTGCTGCTCCCGCACTAGCCTTGAGGTGCGTGTCCTTAGCCCGGTACCTCCAGTTCCGGTACCATGCACCAGGCCTACTGTGCGCCTCAGCCGGCCAGAGTCTGCCGTCTGCCCAGCGTCTCTGAGCTGCCTGCCTGCCCAGAGCCGTCTGCGCTGTCCGTCTGCCCAGCGTCGCCTGCATTGCCCGTCTGCCCAACGCCGTCTGAGCTGTCCGTCTGCCAAGCGCCGCCTGCGCTGCCCGTCTGCCCAGCACCGTCTGAGCCGCCCGTCTGTCCTGAGCCGTCAAAGCCGCCCGTCTGTCCTGAGCCTTCAAAGCCGCCCGTCTGTCCTGAGCCTTCAAAGCCGCCCGTCTGTCCTGAGCCTTCAGAGCCGTCCGTCAGTCAGGAGCCGCTAGAGCCGTCCGTCAGTCAGGAGCCGCTAGAGCCGTCCGTCAGTCAGGAGCCGCTAGAGCCGCGCCAGTCAGGAGCAGCCCTTCAGTCCGGAGCTGCCCCTCAGTCCGGAGCTGCCCCTCAGTCCGGAGCTGCCCCTCAGTCCGGAGCTGCCCTCAGTCGGAGCTGCCCTCCGTCCAGTGGCGCCCTCTAAGGATGGTATTCAGTCCAGGACTCGCTGAAAGGGTCGCCGCTCCAGAGGCGCCACCAAAGCAGGTAGTGACTATGGTGAAGTGGGGGTCACGTCCCGCACCCGAGCCGCCGCCATAAGAAGGCCCACCCGGACCCTCCCCTTCTGTGTCAGGTTTGCGGTCGGAGTCCGCAACTTTGGGGGGGGGGTACTGTCACGCCCTGGCCTTATCTTTGTTTTCTTTATTATTTTAGTTAGGTCAGGGTGTGACATGGGGGATGTTGGTGTGTTTTTGTCTAGTCGAGGGTGTTTGTACTGTCTAGGGGGTTTTGGTAGAGTTTATGGGGTTGTGTTCAGTGTAGGTGTTTAGGTATGTCTATGGTTGCCTGAGTGGTTCTCAATCAGAGACAGCTGTCTATCGTTGTCTCTGATTGGGAGCCATATTTAAGGCAGCCATAGGCATTAGGCAGGTTGTGGGTAATTGTCTATGTCTAAACGTTAGTAGCTTATGTGTGCACTTTCGTTTTGTAGCTTCACGGTCGTTTGTTGTTTTGTTTAGTTTTGTAAAAGTGTTCGTTTCGTGTTTCGTCTTCTCTAATAAAAGAAGATGTATTTGTATCACGCTGCGCCTTGGTCCACTCTTCCTCATCAAGACGATCGTGACATATATTTTTATTTCATCAGACCAAAGGACATTTCTCCAAAAAGTACAATCTTTGTCCCCATGTGCAGTTGCAAACTGTAGTCTGGCTTTTTTAATGGCGGTTCTGGAGCAGTGGCTTCTTCTTTGCTGAGCGGCCTTTCAGGTTATGTCGATATAGGACTCGTTTTACTGTGGATATAGATACTTTTGTACCCGTTTCCTCCAGCATCTTCACAAGGTCTTTGCTGTTGTTCTGGGATTGATTTGTACTTTTAGCACCAAAGTACGTTCATCTCTAGGAGACAGAATGCGCCTCCTCCCTGAGTGGTATGACGGCTGCGTGGACCCATGGTGTTTATATTTGCGTACTATTGTTTGTACAGATGAACATGGTACCTTCAGGCGTTTGCAAATTTATCCCAAGGATGAACCAGACTTGTGGGGGTCTACATTTTTTTTCTGAGGTCTTGGCTGATTTCTTTTGATTTTCCCATGATGTTTAGCAAAAAGGCACTGAGTTTGAATGTAGACCTTGAAATACATCCACAGGTACACCTCCAATTGACTCAAATGATGTCAATTAGCCTATCAGAAGCTTCTAAAGCCATGACATCATTTTCTGGAATTTTCCAAGCTGTTTAAAGGCACAGTCAAATAAAATGCAAATTAATTACTTAAAAATCATACAATGTGATTTTCTGGATTTTTGTGTACCTATGATAAAAAATTACAGACATCTACATGCTTTGTAAGTAGGAAAACCTGCAAAATCGGCAGTGTATCAAATACTTCTTCTTCCCACTGAATATATATTTTTTAAGATATTGGTATTTCGAAATATCCAGGTATAAGGTATAAATAGTATATCGCCCAAGCCTAGTATGTGTTGTGTTGAGACTCAGGGCGTTAGCAACACAAGGACTGATTGGAGAAGGTCTGAGACAGCACTAAGGAATAGATGACTCATTCACCATCCACGTGTACTGTGTAATCATGAAAACTCAGCAGAACCCACAAATACACGCACACACACTCACACTCGAACAGTTGCAGACAATCAAAAGGTAGCGGCATTGAGACACTCAGGAGCCCCTCCACCACGTTCCACAGAGCAGAAGACTGCAGTTACTGCTACTCTTCCATCTGTCTTTCCCTGCTACTCACTGTAGCTTCAATTACTTCCCCTTGTGTAGACTTTGGCCCATTAGAAATCAGTGAGAGAGCAACACCCTGAGAGGAACTAAATGACCCAGGCACAAGGCTGTTTATGTAATCCCGGCCTGCCATTCGCCCCTGTTTATTTGAACTGCGAACAGCACCATCCATGTGTGTGTGAGGGGGAAGACAAGGTCGGCTATTCTAAAGCATATCCTGTGTCCTGCCCCTTTCACACTCCTCCACGCTCTTAGCACGCTTTTCACAGTGCGTTTATCTCCCAGCAGGCGCCGGCGCTCCTTTGCTTCTCCAGGCACAGATAGTCCTCTGTGTGCCCAGCCAGGGTTGCACTGCAGAGAGAGAACAAACACCCCCCTGCCTTCCTGAAGCCACAGAGCACTGTGACCCACATATGGGTAGCACTCTTTCAGCTTTTGACCACTGCCTGCTAGGCCCTCTCCAGCTCCCTCCACTGCACAATGCCAGTGACTATGCATGGAGATTACTCAAAGCAGCCCCTGTGACGAAGGAGGGAGACTGGAGGAATAGTGGGTTTGGGATGGGGTTGGTTGGTTGGTTGGTAACAGTGCCTAGGGGTAGGGGAGGATGAGAGAGTGTATCGTCAATGAACCCACTGTTTTAATCCACAGCCTGGAAGGACTGTGCCACCAAGCCAGATACTGTGAAATCTCAAAGAACACACATGCGCACACACAAATAAATAGATGTCTGTACAATATTGAGTTAACTTTTCGTAGTTTACTTTTTGTGTGTGTGAATGTACTGAGATGTAATATAGCATACATTTAGCTAGGCTGACATTTCTGAAGGACTGGTGGGCTGTGATTTTTCTGCTTACGGTTGCCATTTCTGACTCCCAACTATCCATGTGTGAGTTTCTCTAAAATAGCAACACATACATCAATGGCAAGAAATAGACTGTTCAGTATGATGTGGGAATATTGACCAGGAAAATCAGATAGCAATGCTGTCACATTTTACATAAGCCTACGTTATGAATCTAATGTTTCAGGCTCCACCCATTCTGTTACACGCTAGTTTTACACAGTGTATATGTGCAATCATTAGAAAAATATAACCTAGCAACTGAATGTCAGTTGAGGTCTGTTTTGGGTTAAAGTGATTTTCCTTCTGAAGACTTCAATCCTCTTTAGATATCCCCTAAAGTCCCTTTGACTTGTTGGACTCGTTGACCTTTTACTTGCGGGTGGAATGTTTAACTACTGCAAATGATTCCTTCTCACCTCTGTTGCTATGCCTAGCATCTGTAGTTCCCACCAGTCACTTTATACAGAAAAATACTCACATACACACAATCAGCAATAAAACATACACATGACCAGCTGAGAATATTACTCATTTCCATCAGCTTCACTACACATATCATTTGTTTTCTTATTGTGCAATGCTTTTCCAGAAGAGCTTGGGCTAAACTACAAAATAAGAACATTTAATGGATTGGAATTGGACACGGCAGTTTGATTTCAAAAAGCCCCTTTTACATTACGGGAAAATTAGCCCGAATTCCAAATCCAATTGAATGAATCCTTGTTTTGAATTGAAGAAAAATGTGCTTTGTGCCGGCTCTGGTATGTAGGCCAGTGTACTAGTGGGCAGAGTAAAGCCTGCTGCTAAGATACAGGCTGCAGTGCTACTGGTCTGCCAGCCAGAAGACAGCCCTGCCTGGAGTCCAGTTGAATGACCCTCAGCCTGCCCGCCCAGCTTTAAAGAGGACGAGGAGGTCAGAGAAAACAGACTGCGAGAGAGACTGCGATAGGGAGAGAGAGAGAGACTGCGAGAGGAAGAGAGAGAGACTGCAAGAGGGAGGGAGAGAGAGAGAGAGAGAGAGACTGCGAGAGGGAGAGAGACTGCGAGAGGGAGAGAGAGAGAGACATACAGAGGGAACGAATGAGAGAGGAGAGAGAGAGAGAGAGAGAGCGAGAGAGGGGGAGAGGGAAAGCGAGAGAGGGGGAGAGGGAAAGAGAGAGAGAGAATTGTAGAGAAAAAGCAGTGGAAGAGAAGTCATTCATCTGACATGGTGCTACCAGGAGTTGTGATTTGGCTGGCTACAAGTAATTAGAATACATTTTCCCATTGAGTTTATCACATATTTGAAATCTTCCATTGACAGATCATTTTGGTTTTTTCATCATAAGACTTCTGTATGTCCCCTACTGCTTTGAGAGGGAGGCCATTCATCTACACAGTGACACCAGGGGCTGGAGGGGTGAGGTCACTGACACGGACCAACCAATGAGAGTTCATCTCTGTCCCACAGTGCAGAGCCCTTGGCCATCACTAAATCACCGCCCTCAGTCAATATGACTTCCCATGGGCCCTAGGGCCCTCTGCTGTGCTGACACCCCCAGGGAGAGAGTGAGGAAAGCTTTGGACTATGTACAGACTCAGTAAGCATAGCCTTGCTATTGAGAGAGGCCGCCGTAGGCAGACCGGCCACCATAGGCAGACCTGGCTCTCAAGAGAAGACAGGCTATGTGCAGAGTGCCCACAAAATGAGGTGGAAACTGAGCTGCACTTCCTAACCTCCTGCCAAATGTGTGACCATATTAGAGACATATTTCCCTCAGATTACACAGACCAACAAAGATTTTGAAAACAAATCCAATTTTGATTAACTCCTATATCTATTGGGTGAATTACCAGTGTTGTCACAAGAAAATGTCAACCAGTGAAGAACAAACACCACTGTAAATACAACCAATATTTATGTATTTATTTATTTTCCCTTTGGTACTTTAACTATTTGCACATCGTTTTAACACTGTACATAGCCATAATATTACATTTGAAATGTCTCTATTCCTCCAAAGTGTGTCATGTTTACTGTTAATATTTTATTGTTTATTTCACTTTTGTTCATTATCTATTTCACTTGCTTTGGCAATGTAAACATATGGTTGCCATGCCAATAAAGCCCTTTGAATTGAATTGATAGTATACCTGGCATTAATGTGCCCTTTGATCAGAGGTATATTAGTATTCAGCTGGCCTGACCAAGCCTGGTCCCTCTGTGTCCCCTAAGGCCACAGACCTGATCAGCCCACTGTTTCATCTCACCTTAAACTCTATTGATTACTCATAAAACGCAGAGCCTTCAGTCTTTCATGTGGACACAGGCGAGGACATCCATTTCCTTAACCATTTCCAATCAATACATTGGAAAAGGCTGGGAAAAGTATTAACTGAGAGAGCAGCTTCAATTTCTTAAAAAAAACGTGAAAATGGATAGATGATCACGAGAAATGGTTAGATAAATCTAAAAATACAAACAAGCAGTATAAGATGTCTCCCAAATTGGAAAACATCATGACATAGCAGGAATCTGAGTGTTGCACAAAAAGCTTGAACAACACATGAACCCTGCCATCTGAGACGCATTTAGTATGTGCAAATTATTACATATTTCTCAAAAATAATATTTGAGAAGTCTTTAATCTGTTGATGCAAGTTCACTCCTGTTGAATTTGTTCTATTCTAAGCATAAGTAAGCAAAGTATAGCATAGTGAGGAAGCCCAAACCCAGGGGATGCCACCCACTCTGAGCACCCCACCCCCTGTCAGCCACCCTGATAGCCCTGTCATGACGTGGCCCTCTTTGGGGAAAGCGAGTACCATCCCCCTCTCTCTCACCACCTCTCTCTCTTTCCCCTACACCCAGGCTCTGTTATGCAAGTCATAAATTCCTAGAGGAGTCTCTCTCCTCATGGCCAGACAGTTGTCGTGGCAGAATCAGATTTAGCTAAGTAACATAGATAGATAAGATGTTATTTTCATCATATGCTTGTGAGATACTTGTCATTAGAATGGGGCCCTCTGGACTATAGGATTGACAGTGCATTTTCCCTTCTGAGCTAGGGATTAGTAACTTGGGGCCAGAGAGGGGAGAGGTCAGGCTTGTCTTCATATGTCAATGTATATGTTAACCCATGTGGTGCTATGTAGAATATCAGAAGGGGAGGAGGACTGGTTCTCATGTAACTTAGGGAGCATTTCTATGTTATGGTTTTTATTTTTCTCAACAATGGATTAATACAGGAAATTACCACGACATTTGGCGTCACGAACAGGATGTGAATCTTCACTCGGTGACCGTTCCTGATGATCTAGGTAAATAAATCGTGCTCGAGGGATCCCTTAAACTTGGGATCTCAGGGAAACCACACTTTGGGAACGAAGCAGATAGACCAACCTTTGATCTGAGAGGCAGCGAGCCGAGTGGATACCACATCTCGAACTGAGTTTTTTTTTGAGAAAGAGGTGAGCGAATCACACACACTTGAAGTCGAGTTTTTAGATAAGCCTCTGTTACGTGGGCTCTGAGTGTATTMCTTTGAAAGAGAGGGTACCTTGGAAGCGTAAACAGGGTCGAGTCAGAGGAGAGTAATCTGAAAGTTTGCGGACTCAAAAAATACTCTGCTATTGTTCGGTTGCGGGCGACTAGATCCGTTCTGACACTGAATTGATCACAGTGGGGATTGGTGCAGTCTGTGGGGGTGAGGGGCCAGGGTGACTGTGTGTTCTGTGTGAAACATGGTACTTGGTGACGCCCTATTGGGAGAAGGACCTCATTCTGTGTGTCTGTGTGACTGTCTAAGTGACCCTCAGAGGTGGTGAATTCCAATTATTTTAAATGTGCTAGCCAGGTATGCCCTGGGTTACTCTGTGTGAGGATTTTGTTTATATCACTAGCTAATATTTGTATAATGTTCTGTGTGAGCGGGTTAGGTTGACTCTGTGTGGGTAACCTTTTAATTATGTTCTGTGTGAACATTGGACCAATCCTATGTGGATCTTTAAAGTTCTATGTGAGTACCTAAGCATTTCTTACGTTTTATATGGATCGAGAAGAAGCATATGATGAAAATAACATCTTCTCTATCTATGTTACTTAGCTAAATCTGATTCTGCCACGACACAGTATAGAGAGAAAGTTTCACAGGAGAACAAAGGAACCTCTTCCACATCACAGAACTTGAGAACTGAACAATGTCCATGTTTTGGAGAATGTGTACACGGTCGGGGGAGAATCCAGCTACGACCGGTCCATTTCGTTTAATGTTTGTGAAACTCATGAGAGACAATACAGCCACATTACCATAACTCTGTTTATACAAGAGTCTCAGTTGTGAAGGCTTGCATCTAATTGTTGTATAAAATGAATGAGTAAAGACAAAACTATTTGTGAAATTATGTATATGTAATTATGTAATAATAATGTAATAATTATGTAATAATTACAGAGAATTGATTTGATAAAATAACAGTCTTCATTTTAATGATGTCAAAGACACGACAGCCCCCTGACAACCCCTCCCCCACACCCACTGAGGACAAACACAAACCACAGATTGTACTCCTTACGAACTATATAGAAGAAAATAAACTTTTTCCCAAACACACAGTGTCTAAACTCTGGTGTCCAAAAACCCAGCACGCCCTAGACCTTCTGTCTGAGGACCAACTAGGGTCACCCAGCCACATAATACACACAGGCACAAACAACTTGAGCACAGCAGGAAACGGTGGCCACAGCACTCAAGGGAATGATTGAAAAAGCTTGTTCTACTTTCCCCAACGCACAAGTGGTTATCTCCACCCTGCTACCATGAAAAGACTTCCACCATGCTACCTTACAGCAGGTAAATGCAAGTATTTCCTGTGACTGCCTCAAAACCAAATGTTTACCCGGCCCACCACTCTACCCTGGACTTGAACAGCCTTTACGACCAGGTCCACCTATACAAGGCAGCAGTGCCCACCTTCGCCAGGACTCCAAAGGACATCGCCCTCAACCACAGCCCCAACACCTCACACAGGAGCAACAGATCAATAGACACCCCGCCCAGACCAGCAAGACACTCTCCCAGACCTACGGGACCCCCCAGTGTTGAGGATCAGCGGGGTGGAGATGTTGTTACCTACCCTCACCACCTGGGGGCGGCCCGTCAGGAAGTCCAGGACCCAGTTGCACAGGGCGGGGTCGAGACCCAGGGTCTCGAGCTTGATGACGAGTTTGGAGGGTACTATGGTGTTAAATGCTGAGCTGTAGTCGATGAACATCATTCTCACATAGGTATTCCTCTTGTCCAGATGGGTTAGGGCAGTGTGCAGTGTGGTTGCGATTACGTCGTCTGTGGACCTATTGGGTCGGTAAGCAAATTGGACTGGGTCTAGGGTGTCAGGTAGGGTGGAGGTGATATGGTCCTTGACTAGTCTCTCAAAGCACTTCATGATGACGGAAGTGAGTGCTACGGGGCGGTAGTCGTTTACCTACCTGAAGGTGACAGCATTCCCTCCTCTATATGACCCACTAGGCACAACTACAACAACATAATCAACAAAAACGGGTCACAACTCCTGCAGCTCTGTCATATGCTGGGTATAGTCAATGGTAGGCTTTGAGGGGACTCCTACGGTAAGTACACCTATAGCTCATCTCTTGGCAGCAGTACTGTAGACTACTTTATCACTGACCTCAACACAGAGTCTTTCAAAGCGTTCACAGTGAGCCCACCGACAACCCTATCAGATCACAGCAAAATCATGGTCTACTTGAACAGAGCAATACTCAATCATGAGGCATCAAAGCCAAAGGAACTGAATAATATTAAGACAGGAAGGAAAGTAGTGTGGAAACCTACCAAAAAACAATTAGGCAACAACAAATTCAATCCTTTTTAGATAACTTCCTGGACAAAATCTTTCACTGTAATAGTGAAGGTGTAAACCTAAATATATTTGACCTCTCAGCTTCCCTATCAAATAAAAAATGTAAAGCAGAAAACCTAAGAAAATGAACAACAATGACAAATGGTTTGATGAAGAATGCAAAAACCTAAGAAAGAAATTGAGAAGCCTATCCAACCAAAAACATAGAGACCCAGAAAACCTGAGCCTACACCACCTTCACTATGGTGAATCACTAAAACAATACAGAAATAAACAACGGAAAAAGGGGGAACAGCACGTCAGAAATCAGCTCAATGTAATTGAAGAATCCATAGACTCTAACCACTTCTGGGAAAATTGGAAAACAAACAACAACCCAAAGAGTTCTATCCAAAATAGAGATGTATGGATAAACAACGTCTCCAATTTTTTTGGCCCTATAACAAAGAACAAACAGCAAAAACATATACATGATCAAATACAAATTCTAGAATCAACTATTAAAGACTACCAGAACCCACTGGATTCTCCAATTACATTGAATGAACTACAGGACAAAATACAAACCCTTCAAACTAAATAAGGCCTGTGGTGTTGATGGTATCCTAAATGAAATGACCACAAATTCCAATTGGCTATACATAAAAACTCTTTAACGTCATCTTTAGCTCTGGCATCTTCCCCAATATTTGGAACCAAGGACTGATCACCCCAATCCACAAAAGTGGAGACAAATTTGACCCCAATAACTACCGTGGAATATGCGTCAACAGCAACCTTGGGAAAATTCTCTGCATTATCAATAACAGCAGACTCATACATTTCCTCAGCGAAAACAATGTACTGAGCAAATTACTGTACGACAGACCACATATTCATCCTGCACACACTAATTGACAAAGAAACAAACCAAAACAAAGGCAAAGTCTTCTCATGCTTTGTTGATTTCAAAAAAGCTTTTGACTCAATTTGGCATGAGGGTCTGCTATACAAATTGAAGGAAAGTGGTGTTGGGGGAAAAACATACGCATTATAAAATCCATGTACACAAACAACAAGTGTGTGGTTAAAATTGGCAAAAACACACAATTTCCTTCCACAGGGCCATGGGGTGTGACAGGGATGCAGCTTAAGCCCCACCCTCCTCAACATTTATATCAACGAATTGGCGAGGGCACTAGAACAGTCTGCAGCACCCGGCCTCACCCTACTAGAATCTAAAGTCAAATGTCTACTGTTTGCTGAGGATCTGGTGCTGCTGTCCCGAACCAAGGAGGGCCTACAGCAGCACCTAGATGTTTTGCACAGATTCTGTCAGACCTGGGCCCTGATAGTAAATCTCAGTAAGACAAAAATAATGGTGTTACAAAATAAGTCAATTTGCCAGGACCACAAATATAAATTCAAATCTAGACACCATCGCCCTAGAGCACACAAAAATGATACATACCTCGGCCTAAATATTAGCACCACAGGTAACTTCCACAAAGTTGTTAACACGGCAAGAAGGGCCGTCTATGCCATCAAAAGGAACATAAAATTCGACATACCAATTACGATCTGGCAAAAAATACTTGAATCAGTTATAGAACCCATTGCCCTTTATGGTTGTGAGGTCTGGGGTCCGATCACCAAGCAAGAATTCACAAAATGAGAACAACACCAAATTGAGACTGCATTCAAAATATGCAAAAATATCCTCTGTGTACAACGTAAAAGACCAAATAATGCATGCAGAGCAGAATAAGGCCGATACCCGCTAATTATCAAAATCCAGAAAAGAGTCGTTAAATTCTTCAACCACCTAAAAGGAAGCGATTCACAAACCTTCCATAACAAAGCCATCACCTACAGAGAGATGGACTTGGATAAGAGTCCCCTAAGCAAGCTGGTCCTGGGGCTCTGTTCACAAAACCAGGACAGCAACACAATAGACCCAACCAAATCACGAGAAAACAAAAAATATAATTACTTGGAAAGAATCAACAAAAAAACTGAGCAAACTAGAATGCTATTTGGCCCTAAACAGAGAGTACACAGTGGAATAATACCTGAACACTGTGACTGACCCAAACTTAATGAAAGCTTTGACTATGTATAGACTCAGTGAGCATAGCCTTGCTATTGAGAAAGGTCGCCGTAGGCAGACCTGGCTCTCAAGAGAAGACATGCAGTATGTGCACACTGCCCACAAAATGAGGTGGAAACTGAGCTGCACTTCCTAACCTCCTGCCAAATGTGTGACCATATTAGAGACACATATTTCCCTCAGATTACACAGACCCACAAAGACTTTGAAAACAAATCCAATTTTGATTAACTCCTATATCTATTGGGTGAATTACCAGTGTTGTCACAAGAAAATGTCAACCAGTGAAGAACAAACACCACTGTAAATACAACCAACTCCCATATCTATTGGGTGAAATACCACAGTGTGCCATCACAGCAGTGAGATGTGTGATACCTCTTGCCACAAAAGGGCAACCAGTGAAGAACAAACACCATTGTAAATACAACCAATATTTAAGTTGATTTATTTTCCCTTTTGTACTTTAAGTATTTGCACAATGACGTTTGAAATGTCTTTATTATTTTGGAACTTTTGTGAGTGTCATTTTATTTTGTTGTTAATTTCACATTTGCTTATTATCTATTTCACTTGCTTTGGCAATGTAAACATATGTTTCCCATGTCAATAAAGCCCTTAAATTGAATTGAACGAGAGAGCGAGACAGAGAGCGAGAAAAAGAGAGCGCCAGACAGAGAGAAAGAGAGCGAGAGAGAAAGATAGAGGGAAAGAGAGAGAGAGGAGACTGAGAGAAACCAACCAAGCAGGGATTCCATAACAAGCCCCTTCACACTCCCAGCATTCTCAGCTGCAAATTACCATTTTAGAGCAGAGGGGTGAAATGTGGCACCCCCTTGGCTAGCAAGCTGGGTAAACTTTATAGATCCTGTGTCGAACCACAAACACATCTCTTAAACTTGGGGAAGCCCTCCATGGGCTCACAAACTCAGCACAGAACGAGCAGTATGTCTGGTGGTATTGTCATGCTGGAGGGTCATGTCAGGATGAGCCTGCAGGAAGATTACCACATGAGGGAGGAGGATGTCTTCCCTGTAACACACAGCGTTGAGATTGCCTGCAATGACAACAAGCTTAGTCCGATGATGCTGTGACCGGCCCCAGACCATGATGGACCGCCACCTCCAAATCGATCCCGCTCCAGAGTACAGGCCTCTGTGTAATGCTCATTCCTTCAACGATAAACGCGAATCAGACCATTACCCTTTGCGAGACAAAACCGCAACTCGTCAGTGAAGAGCACTTTTTGCCAGTCCTGTCTGGTCCAGCGACAGTGGGTTTGTGCCCATAGGCAACGTTGTTGCCGGTGATGTCTGGTGAGGATCTGCCTTACAACAGGCCTACAAGCCCCCAGTCCAGCCTCTCTCAGCCTATTGCGGACATTCTGAGCACTGATGGAGGGATTGTGCGTTCCTGGTGTAACTCGGGGAGTTGTTGCCATCCTGTACCTGTCCCGCAGGTGTGATGTTCGAATGTACCGATCCTGTGCAGGTGTTGTTAACATGTGGTCTGCCACTGCGAGGACGATCAGCTGTCCGTCCTGTCTCCCTGTATCGCTGTCTTAGGCGTCTCACAGTACAGACATTGCAATTTAATGCCCTGGCCACATCTGCAGTCCTCATGCCTCCTTACAGCATGCCTAAGGCACGTTCACGCAGATGAGCAGAGACCCTGGGCATCTTTCATTTGGTGTTTTTCAGAGTCAGTAGAACAGCCTCTTTAGTGTCCTAAGTCTTCATAACTGTGACCTTAATTGCCTTCCATCTGTAAGCTGTTAGTGTCTTAACGACCGTTCCACAGGTGCATGTTCATTAATTGTTTATGGTTCATTGAACAAGCATGGGAAACAGTGTTTAAACCCTTTACAATGAAGATCTGTAAAGTTATTTGGATTTTTATGAATTATATTTGACAGACAGGGTCCTGAAAAAGGGACGTTTCTTTTTTTGCTGAGTTTATGTACATATTGTAAATAAAATAAAAACACAGACAAAGCCAAAGTAGACTTTATGGACTACAAGGGCAATTTGTATGGACAAACCTAAGAAACGCATCTATGATCAAAGGTCACTATAACCTACAGTATATGATAGGAAGCCAAGTTCAATGTGTCACATACAGGCAGTCAAAGAAGTCAATGACATTGATTAACTTTAAGCCTAAAACAGACAGCATTATTTTCTGTTAACCTCACTCTCAACCAATGTTCCCTCAAACATTTTTTGGCACGGAGCAAATTTCAAGTCTGCTGAGTGCAAACTTGAACATTGTGAAAATTTAAATTTAAGTTACAGTTTTAACAGTGGCCATGTAGGCTACGGTGGCTATTTGGTCATAGTGTAGGCCTTTCTGAGTGGCCTACCATCAAAAACAATGGAGAAAATGCATCCCATAACATTTTAAAATGGAAATAGCTGTTCTATCATTCAGCCTACAGTAGCAGCTAATGTGACGTGTTCAATTTAGACCTACATTCCATGAAATATTTGAAAAAAAGCAGGGCTTGACATTAACCTGTTTATCCACTTGTCCTTCAGACAAGAAGGTGACTGAAAATGTTTTTGCGCTGTTTGATGCAAAATAAAATGCATTCTTATTCCCATACCTTTATTACATAGAATCAGACAAATAACCTCTGCCTATTGGCTACTTATCTTATTCAAGTCTGTCTCAAACTATAACACTTACCCTTTAAGACAAAAAAAAGCTCTTTACCTGACTCACTTTTCAAAGATGGCTAGAAATGTATACATTTTGTGCTCTTGTAGGAAGCAATCACTCCCCTATTACTGACTACAATAGATCTAAAACTAAATAGATCTAAAACAACTAGAAAAGGATATGAACAACATGTGTACGTGTCTACATGCAGCTCTCGCTTTGATCTCAAAACAACTGCATCTACTCACAACCGCTCATGCTGGAAACACAGTCCAAGTTAAAGTAAATGGCACAGATCCATATATGGCAAAGGTCTATTTGCATATAGGCCTTGTAAAAACGGTTAGCTGGTATGTGATCACCCGTCTGAACGGTCAGCTGTGAAAGCCCTCACCCGCTAGTACAATTATACTGACTGTGATTTGGGTTCTGATCCTCCACAGGATGTCCGGTAAGAACAATGCTGATGCTTCTCTTTTCAGGGTTTTTACTTCATTTTCCTCTTCACCAACACACATACACACTTTTGTCATATAACATGAATCTTGACAGGTAGTGAATCTTGGTGTAATAGTACTTATGTTAATTCAAATGAATTCTGTTTATTTCGATGCACGCACCACATTCAGATATTCTTGTTACTGTCCACAATACAAATTGTCCGTCTTCTTTCTTCAGACAACGATAACACTCTGGCCTGAGTGGTTGGATGCAGAGTCCAGGTGCGCCTTTCCAAGCGCTCTGATTGGTTGGGAATGGCAGGGCTATGATGGCTGAGGGATAACTAAGGTAGGCTGAACAGCCAAACTAATGGCACTCAAGGGAAACTGAAGGGACTGTGAGGGAAAGTTACGTAGAGAGGAGGGGAGCAGGATGGGCTTTTTACAGGCCTACTGCATCTCTGATTGTTAACGCCACACCGGTCTGTGTAGACTAGAGTATGGCTGAGTAGTGCATGTCAATGCAATAGAATCCTACTCTGATGCATTCTGCCTACAACAACATCTCTTGCATAGTTTTTTGTTGTTTCGGTATGTTGCATTGAAAGTGGCTAATATTACTTTGATTCGATCACAATTGCCACAGTAAAGGGAAACTTTGCCAGTGTTAACAGTGCAAGCCTATAGATACACTTTCCTTCTCATTCATTACTGCTGCAGTGCTTATTGTAGCGCTGAGTGGAAATTGGAAGAACGCACATTTTATGGCTTATAAAAGTGTTGAATACAAAGTGTTGATGGCAACAGTTCACCTAACTGGTTCGCAGGGCAGCTGAATTGGGTATACCTACCGCCAAAAAATAGGAACAATATTGTTTTTACATAAATGGTTGGCGATCGACTAGAAATGGCTTGGAGATCAACCAGTCGATCGCAATCGAACGGTTGGTGACCACTGCTCCAGAAAGTTGAGTGAAATTCAATCTCGTGCTTCTTTCTGTTGGCTAATACTTCTGCACGGCAGTCCTGGGGAGCTGGCGTGCGCGCGCAGCTTAGAGGGAACATTGCTCTGAACCCCAGTCGGTGTTTAGTGCAGTTGCTCCTCTGGGACCATGTCTAGTGTGCAGGGGTTTAGTGGTGCCTGGAGAAGTGGGTATAGTTTCATTTTACCCAAAATCCTAAACAGAACGCCCGACGAAGGCGCCACGTGTGAAAACTTTTTATTTTCAGGTTCACTCTTAATATCACACTTTTGTTATAGAAAAAAATTAAGAAAATTGATGTTCTAAGTCCACAGCAGTGCTTAAACCATATCAGGAAACAATGAGGTATGGGATTTTTTTTATTTAGTTGGGCGCCTAGCAAGAGACCATTTGGCTAGTGGTGTTTCTGTACAACAATGTATTAGATTAAAACATAATAATTTAAACCTTGCTGACATTTGTAAACAATGACATATATCTCTCTATTATGTGTGGGAATACTTTGGAACAGATTTCCAAAATTAAAATCACTTTGTGCTGGTTTTTACAGTCTTTTATGTCCAACAATTATTTCTTTTTTTCTTTTAAAAATTATTATAAAAAAAAAATTTGCTCAGAAAACTTAGGGGGCCAAATAAATTCACCCATGGCCACCAGTTGGAGCTGGTGTAGTACATGTTGGCAGAGTTTGCAAAACAAATGGCCCCCCCAACTGATACAAACCAACATGATATCATGTCAGGTAGGCCTACTTTGTAATCAACATTTAATTGGGAAGTTTTTTGGGGAAAGCCTTTAGAAATGTTCATTCAAACAGAGCATGATGACTGAATAGCTTACTAACCAAGACTCCGGACCAAACTTTTCAATACCTGGTTTACATACCCATTGTTGCCTTAGTTAGCATTTACTGGTAGATTTCATAAGTTGAAACGTCTTTCCTACCCTACCGGCTACCGATGTCATTCTTCTGTGAGCTGCTCCTTCTGTGAGCTGCTCCATGCGGCAACCAGATGAGAGCAGCATGCTCTTGCTGCCTGACAGATGATATACTGCTGAAACTAGACTATGTGTGCGTTTCACATTAATATATTTCACGTGCTTTGCATTTGTGTAGGCTACTTTGTGCATGATTTCTTTATTGTTCTACATAATTGATACAGTGTGTACCTACAGTGACAGGTAGCTTAGCGGTTAGAGCATTGGGCCAGTAACCCAAAGGTCACTGGTTCAAATACCTAAGCTGACAAGGTGAAAAATCTGTTGATGTGCCCTTGAGCAAGGCACTTTGCTCTAATTTGCTCTAGGGGCGCCACACTACTATGGCTGGCCCTGTGAAACAACACATTTCACTGCAACTATCCAGTGTTTGTGAAAATAAATCAGGATTATATATTTTACTACACTACTTTGATACGCAACAGTGGGGATTAAGAAGTGAGTATACGCAAAGCTCACTGAAAAACAAAGTGTATACGTCATATACCTGCGTATAGCCCCCACTACACCACTGCTAGTGTGTGTGTAGTCGGCCTCTAACCAGCCACTGGTTGGCCTGTGAGGTGGGCCCGCCACATCTGGTGTCCCTGTGGTGGGTGGGACCAGACCACAGTCCACGGTTCAGCCAAACCTCAGCCCAGAGATCAGGTACATACTGTAACTACAGCACAACACACATCCAGAGGGACAGTCACTGATGGGTGCCGGGTATAGGCTGGGCTTAGAAAGAGAAAGTCCTATCCCACAGCAATAGGGGTAGGGGGATGCAAAGAGATACATCATACTGTGTATCAACCACATTTACATTTGAGTCATTTAGCAGAAGCTCTTATCCAGAGCGACTTACAGTAGTGAGTACATACATTTGCGTACTATTTCGCACTGATACTATTTTGTGCTGATTGTACATACGAATTGCACAGATAAAAATAAAGTTGTCGTCCATAGAATAGGGACGTTGGTGGGTTAGAGAAAATCAACAAAATACAGGGAGAGAAAGCAGAAGTGTGGATATGAGACTAAGGGGCTGGGCTTTCCTGTCACCCACATCAAGGTCAGGTATTTCTGCTGTGTCCTTGAGAAAAGCTCTCCACCCCCGCCACCTCAGAATGTATCCAGCTGAATACATATGGCCACCTAAAGCGCTACATCAACCATAATGTACCATAACAACCAAGCAAATGGACGTGGACTAAAGTCTCAGATGGGGAAATTATGATAAACAGCCCATAATCAGTCTAATAAAACAGTGCAAGAATCAGAATGTGACGGGATCGATGCAGTGTGGTACGGACTAAGGGAGAGTAATTAGGTGGTGATTCATTCTGTGTCTCAGTGGTGATTCATTCTGCGTCTCTTTCATTGTCTGATCCCTGTATCACACTGAGAGGCAGCTAATTGCCTGGAGGTGACATTAACCCCCAGCAGTGACTCACCACTGTCACTGTGTCCTGCCTGTCCTCCCATTTGAAGGCTCTCTCTCTGTGACAGGGACATACACAGCAGCTTGACAGGGACAGCTTTTACTGTACCAGTGTCACACCATACAAATGTGATGAGAAATGACTGAGAACATTACAATGAACTTTAGAGAACAAAAACTCAGCAGCACAAAAGAGATGGTGTGGATGGTAGTGTCTGTTTTTTTTGTTCTTACTTAGAAGAGGAGGCTTTGGCTGTGTGATACAATAATACAAAACACACCCATGTTGTAGCATCTTTGTTTAATGTGGAATGTGACAGATTTGGGTTATGTGAGATGTGGGGGAGGTGTGTGTGTGTGTGTGTGTGTGTGTGTGTGTGTGTGTGTGTGTGTGTGTGTGTGTGTGTGTGTGTGTGTGTGTGTGAGAGAAAGAGAGAGAGAGCGAGCAAGAATAGAGCAGATGATTATACAACATGACAAAGCTTGGATCATGATTTAAGGCGAGGCATCACATTAACGTGGTTCCAGCTCAGTGTCCTTCATTAGGAAGGGAATAGTCCTGTCCTCAGACCAGCAGGGAACCACACAGCTCTGACACACAGTGATGACACTGGGGACAGGCATAATCACCTGCAAATGGAAGACCTTTATTCTGGGAAAAACAGCTGAGCAACAAAATAAGAAAACCGATGGGGCACATTTTCAATATATTGACTTGTAGCCAAACAGAATCACGCTGTGCTATTGCTGTCTCTTAGGGGGGTCGGCCATTGTGTACTGCTGGTTGCACATGATTGATTTCTTTGCCCCAACCGCTTAAGAAGTGATTCACAAACAGAAAGAGAGGTTACTGGGTATATCTGTCTGTGTTTGCATGTATGGGGAAAGATGGTTTTGCGGTCGAAGTGATTCATTAATAGCATAAATGTGTTTTCTATTTTCTCTGCGTGTTTGTGGGCGGAACAATTTTCAGCCTCATGCAGTGCTGTCTGTGGGGGGTGGGGGACGTCCACCGATGACATCAGATCTCAGGCAGGAAGGAATTTTAAAGACCAACACTCAAAACCAAACCCAACCCACACTCCCTATAGCCCCCCTCCCCATGGCAAAAAAAAAAATGTACCTCCCGACACGCACTCACACCTAAACCAATGTGCAGGAAGTCTCTCCCGCAGTTGATTTTTTTCGACCACCACAACGGCAGAGGGGTGTTTCAGAGAGCGACAAGTTTGAGGTCATTGTCCAGATTCAAAGGAGGGCCTCTCTTTACGTGCTGTTTTATGATGCAGACACAGACAGACACCACAGGGTCGTCGTGGCTACAGTCTCCATGGGGTCAGAGATGTGGGAGAGGAAAAGCTATTTTTCACCACACACTAACATTGAACCAGAGCAAACAGTGGTCTCTCCCTGGGACCCGATGTAAAGGAAAGGCAGATACTACTTCATAGCTTCATGACATCTCATATTTCTTAGTGCTGGCTGATGTGGAAGTTTGAAATAAATGCAATTTGCAATACAACATTAGGAACATTTTAAATAATGATATTGGCAGCATTCCTATTTTATGTTCTTCAGGCTGTGGGAATTTCCAGGGGTGTTATTCAGCTGTGTAATGTGTTTTTCCCAAATACAACATACAGTAACAGATCAAATAATGGGGCTCAATCTGCCAAACACACCCACATGCAGCACACACTCCCCAAGTAGACACACACAAACAAGCACAAATCCACACACAAACAGCACAATCCACACACACACATACAATCACCACACCACACACACACCACACACACACACACACACACACACACAGCACAACACACACACACACACACACACACACACACACACAAATCCACAAAACACACACAAATCCACAAACACACACACACAGTTCTGAAAGTCATCAGAATTCTCCCTAAACAGATCCAGTTCTTCCAATTAGGCTGCTTGCAGGTCTGTGGGCCCCTCTGGAGCCCCAGTGAAGCGTGGAACATTAATAATGGGTCTGGAGACAGGCCTTATCACTAGCTCTGCAGCCCCAGCCAACCTCAATTACCTCATAAATGCTTAGCAAGTCCAGCAAAACAATACCGCAGGGGGCGAGCAAGGCCACACTCACTGCACACACACACATGTACACACACACATGCCCGCACAGGCACACAGACAGGCACACCTCCCAAAAACAACAGTTTCAGCACTATTCACTAATAGGCTATTAATACTCCGGTTGGGAAGTTCAGATCAAAGATACTTTGAGTTATGAGACTGATTGAGAATTCTAAATATATAGAATAGGAACATAGACAGGATATTATACTACAATATAACAAATGCATAAAGTGTGGAAATATGAGCAAATATGTGGCAAATTATGGTGGAATTGCTTTAGTGAGAAGACGAGGGATTGGGGTTGTAATTTATGTGTGTACATGCATCTGCTGTATACTGTATGTGCATTTCTGTCTGTGTGTGTGTATACTCTGCCCTGTTATTTATTTCACACTGGACCCTCTAGTGTTTGATGGACAGGCAGTCTTTCCACGAGTGTGTGGACTGTGGAGGAGAGTGTTGAGCTCAGACACATAATTAGCCTCAGCCTCACCAGTTCTTAACACGGTCACACAAACATTGACCTTTACAATGCCAGCCATCTCTCGCTTCTTTCCTTCTTGGTCCAGCTCTCTTTTTCTACGGTATGCACTGTTTCTTTCTTTCACTTTATGTCAGTCTCTTTCTTGGTTTCTATGTGCTTCCCCCTTTTCTTTGATTATCTCCATCTCTTTTCCTACATCTCTCTCGTTAGTTTTTTTCTCTCTCTCCCCATGTCTCCCTCTCAACACACAGAAACATACGTCAACCACACACTGTATGCATCCTCCATTATGCATCCTCCATTACCCAGCCAGTATCTTAGGCCGATCTGGCACTCTGTGTAACGTAGCAACATGTTGGGCTGAAGACAGAGGTTCAAGTGTGTAACAACCTTACCCTGCATTCCACCCTTCTGTCCTAAACCCCACCCACTCAGGATTTGGGAAAACAATGAGGAGAGACGGATCACAGACTTCTGGAAATGACCCCATGAAACCATTTTCCTTGTCCCTGAAGTGGAGAGGAGAGGGGAAATGGAGAGCGAGAGAATTAGAGAGCGAGAGAGAGACTGCTGAATGCTAAAGGCTGAGTTCACCAGGCTGGAGCTTGTTTGTGTTGCTTTACTTCAGGGATGGGCAACGGGTGACCATGTAGCCCCCATTTGTAGGAACTCAGTCAGGGTCTCAACTTACTGTTGAGAGTTAGAATAGTATAAAAAATATATTTATGTTTTATTGTCAAATACACTGTATAGATGCAGTGAATAGGGCCCCCAAAAGGCCAGGGCCGGCTCTGTGTGGCTGTGGGTACTGTGAACCCTCATGATGACTTCAGATTTCTTGTGGGGGTCATCAAAGTTGCCTATCCCTGGTCTACTTCATGGTGAGTCAAAACACATATACCCCCATCATCTCTACACTCTTAGAAAAAGGGTTCTGTGGCTGTCCCCATAGGATAACCCTTTTCGGTTCCAAGTAGTACCCTTTTTGGTTCTAAGTAGAACTATTTTAGGTGCCATGTAGAACCCTCTGTGGCAAGGGTTCTACCTGGGACCAAAAGGGTTCTACCTGGGACCAAAAGGGTTCTACCTGGAACCAAAAGGGGTTCTTTAAAGGGTTCTCCTATGGGGACAGCCGAATAACCCTTTTTGGTTCTAGATAGCACCTTTTTTTCTATGAGTGTATCGCCATCACGATAAGGCAGGTCATAGACTGGTTCTGCTGGGCCTCGGCTACACGGGGATGGCTGGGCTAGAGACACTCCCTAGAGATATTTGAACACAGACCCATATTGAACATGCTACCAAAGAACACAGTCAATCTACAGTACTGGATTCCTCGCACAGTCACATAGATTTACTAACTTGCCATTGCCTAACATGGCAAGTTAGATTAAAACTGTTTTACCCACACTGTAATATCAGAACGAAATAACTCAAATAACTAAAAGTTTGAGTGTTTCTGGGTGTATCCATACTATAACAGGTCTGCTCCTATGGGCTTCAGATGGATGAAGGTCAGGGGAAGTCACATACTGGGGGCTGCTTAGTGCTCTCTGGTGCATGCGGGGAAATTAGGTCATTCCTCAGCAGGAACAAACTCATATTCAGGTGCCCTACAGGGAACAGGGAAGCCTATGGGAATGCATTATGCATGTAATGTATGTGTGTTTACAACTATATGCCAAGAGTGGTTAGCATTCTGGGTGAGGACCACTTTATACCCTGAGTCCCTGCCATATATCTGGTGCAGTTGCATGGAGGGTGGGTGGCTAGGTGGTTGATGAGGTGGCAGGGGGAGAGAGATCCTGAATCGTGCACCAGCTAGGCATGTAGGAGTGGGCATGGCCCGGACTGCTGGCTGCCTGCTCCATATGGTCTTTACATTAGTGGCACACTGGGAAAACTCAGACCAACACTGCACACTCCTCACACTCCTCACTAGGACACAAAAGAAAACACACGTACAGATGTAGGATTTTAATTTGAGCAAGTTTGCTACAGCAGGAAAGTACTCCTGCAGCAACAGGAAATGTGAATTATTATGTGGATTATAACTAATGGCCATTTTTTGTAGGGGCTGATACAGTTTCTGTTATGGCAAATCAAGTCTTACATTTTTAAGTGGAAATTACAAACTTTAGAAGCCTTTTTAAACATCTAATACATTACAAGCTTGCATTTCCTTCTGTGTAGAAAATTTCTCAGCAAAAAAGTGCTCAAATTAAGATCCTATAGCTGAATGCACATGTATACATATGTGTACTGTAAACACACATGCACACACACATGATCCTTGTGCTACTTTCCAGTGAAAGTTTCTCCTCTCCCCATTTCCACTGGGATGAATGTCAGAAAGCCTCGGTCCACACAGTCACTGCAAACCTAAACTCTCCTTCCTCTAAATCAAATCAAATCAAAATGTATTTTCCGCGTACACAGTTTAGCAGATGTTATAGCGGGTGCAGCGAAATGCTTGTTACTAGCTCCTAACAATGCAGTAAAATGTCAAACAAGTAAACAAATAAATAAATAAAGAACATCAGGACAAATCCAATGAACAACACAAATCGCACTACACAACCACTATAATGTACAAAAAGTTCCTCTGACTCAAACATGTTCAGGCCTTCTATGGAATAGATGACAGAATGCCATTATGTTAAAGGAAAGGCTACAACAACAGGAAGTATGAAGACAGAGACGCTTTGTGTCAATCAAGTGACACGTGCAGGCTAAGAAACAGATCCCATGTAACAGCAGCCACACACACACACACCTCCTGCAGCTCCTCATCCTAAGGAAGGCAGATGGCCATGTCTCCCAACACGTCAGTGCTGTGTTGGCATCGTGACCTGGGTCCAGATAGGCCACTTAATTAACAAACACTCCCCCCATCCCATCACACACACCCTGGCACACACCATACTGATTGACACTGGCGTATGGAATTCACAGGAGGGTTCTATTTCTGGGGCTAGGTGCTGACACTAAGGGTTACACCTTCACTAGCCAAATGGCCACACCTCAGGTGCAGGAGAAAGGTTTGCTTTGGCTGCTGCGTGAGGTTTTCCTGCTTTAATCTCATAGAACGCTGCTGACTCTCTGTCTCTTCATCTATCATGATATTATCTAACATCTGGTCTTTAAAAAAATGATCTTGCTTCCTTCTCTCTCCCTCTCTCAGTCCCTCCCTTTCTGTCTCTCTCTTTCTCAATCCCTCCCTCTGTCTCTCGATCCCTCTCTCCCATACACACTGTTTTCATTTCACTGTCATCTTACAAAAATGCCTTACTAACGTTTTTTGCACACTTAAGATTCACTGTTATACATCTTGAGGACTAACAAAATAACATCTCAGTGAGAAAGTGCCACAACAAGCCACAGAAGACCCCATTGTTTCCTCCAGAGAGGTATTAACATGTGTTCTCTTCCACCATTCCCTTTGAGAAAACCACACTGCCTTCGACATCACAGCCCTGTCTAGGGTTGCAAAGGTACCGGTAATTTACCAGTTACCAGAATCATCAGTAAATTTGGTAATTAATAGAAAATATATGGCAATCCATCGTAACTTTGGTAATTTATACTTGAATAACTTTTAAATATGCACTACGCAATAATTGTTCCGCCATTTCCTGGTTTAAAAAATTCTAATAGTTCTCCTAATTTCAGTTTATGTGACAAAACAAGCAAGTGTAGTGTAGAGAATCATTGTACAATCTAAACCGCTGTGAAATATATTTTCCATAAGCAGAAATATTGTATTTTCAGCTGTTTGAAGCTGGCTTAGAAAACATAGAAAAAGAAGCAAAAACTTAAGCACGGGAAGCATAGAAATAGTGCACATAGAATAGATCTACAGCTTCTAAGACTTGCTTTCAATAAGAATGACAGATCTATAACTCAAATTTCGATGTGAATTTTGTCAGGTCACCCAAAAAGTTATATTGCAGCTTTAAAAAAATGTATTTATATAAAAGTATTCATTGTCCATTAGTTTTAGTAGATCTGGTTCTAGAGAAAATAGCCCAATTAATGAAAAAAGCATCTAATCAACAATTACATTATTTTCAATTACTTCTGCAACTCGTCCAACTAAATACTTTTTTTCACAAATGCCACCAGTTTGACGCCAAAACATTGACTACAAATACATATTGACATAGCAAAAACAATATAAAGGATATCCCATGCTGAAACCCTCATATTAAACACCAAATGTATTCAATTAGTTGATCATGTTATTCAGCTTTTTCATTCAATTTTTTATTTTAAAATCATCTTATTTAATTGTTTAATATATTTTACATGTGATAAGGCCAGAGATAATTAGACACCTGTGATAATATAAGGTACACTAGATGTTTTGTGATAGATTACATCAAATCCTTGAAAGATACCAGAATTCTGGTAGTTTACTGGTAAACTTTGAAAGTTTCCAGTAAAATACCCTCCCTTTGCAACCCTAGCCCTGTCACACTGAACAATGTCCTGCGCAAAGTAACCCACCCTGCCAGGGTCAGGTAGGACTCACCCTGTATATATGGAGAGAATCAGAGCACACTTGATGCAGATGAGAGCTGTGTGTGTGTCTGTATGTGTTTCTCCATGGCGTGATAGAGCGAGGCCTGCTCTGTGCAGCCAGAGGCCTGCTCTGTACCAAGGCTGCAGTTTTCTCCAGCCAGAGGGAGACGAGCACAGATACTTCATTATGGCCTCATTTATCACCCATGGGACATCTTGGCAGCGCTCCTCACTCCCACTCTTTCTCTCCTTTTCTACTTACCTCCCTCCCCAAATCTTTGTCCCTCTTTCTGTCTTCTCCCTCTCATACTTAACTCCCTATATCACCCCTTTAATGTAGTTACTTCCCTCCACCTATCCGGTCTTTTGGCTGTGGGGACGGAAGGTAGTCTAGCAGTTAAGAGTGTTGGGTCAGTAACCGAAAGGTCGTTGGTTTGAATCACCGAGCCGGCAAGGTGTAAAAATCTGTTGTTCTGACCTTGAGCAAGGCAGTTAACCCCCAACAACAACTGCTTCCTGGGTGCTGATGACATGGATGTTGATTAAGGCAGCCTCCCACACATTTCTGATTCAGGGGGGTTGGGTTAAATATGGAAGACACATTTTGGTTGAATGCATTCAGTTGTGCAACTGACTAAGTATCCTCTTTCTAAGTATCCTCTTTCTGTCTCTAAATGCCTCTCCTAGCTCCCACACCGTTCCTCCTCTCTGTTAACCCAATGATCCTAAACCTGTCAGGCTGTTTTCACTCCAGCACTCCCCCTTTCCTCCTCCTCCTGCTGCTCTCCGTGCCAGTGGGTGCCCTCTGCACTCTGCTTGCCTCATCTGTCCTCTGTGAGCATCGCGTGACAATTGGGAAATATGGGGAGTCACTGATGCATGTTCAGTGTGTGTGTGTATTGGAAGCCTGAGGGTTGTATCATTGGCACCTGGTGACGTCCAAAGCCTCATGGGTCCTGTGGGTGACATGTGGAAGAGGGGTGGGGAGCACAGTGAGCATCAACAGCACCTGGTGGGTGGCACTCGGAAGTCTGTGCTTTCCTGGATCTCCAGTCTTCTGTGCGTGTATATATACACCTTACGGAACGTTGCACACTGAAGCCATCTGCAATGCAGTCAGTGCACAGAGACCTGGGTGTCTACAGAGCCCCAAGTTCTGCCTCCATATAAACCAACCATCTCATAAAAACCCTGGCCTCGCGCACCCACAAGTAAACCTTTTACACCCCCCCCCCCCACACACCTTTTACCCCCCCCCCCCCCCCGCCCCACCCGAAGAAGCCTGGTAAAAGCTTGTTAGGACCACAGGGGTGGCGACCACCACTACCTGCAATAACATATGGATGGCAATTCTGTCCAATTAGGCTCAGACGCTGTAGATGAACATCATTAGTACCTCTGGTCCTGTATTTAACTTAGGGAAGCTTGACATTATAAACAGGAGATAAAAGGAGAAAGTATAACGACCGTAACGAGCCTGGGTCTGCTGTGACGCTGCTTCTCCTAAGAGACAGATGCAACTTCCCAGGATCCGTAGCAGCAGAGTTAAATGCCCAGGTTGTTACTCCACAGTGGGGTCATACAGTGTGTTGTGGCGTGGCTGATCGCAATTGGACATTCTGGTAAAGAAGCAAGCCCCACTTAACGTGACATCTGAATTCTTGGCATGCTATTTTCCTCCCTCCTCTCAACAGAGCCCTGACCCACTGCTCTTTGGCATGCGGTGTGGGCTATATAGAAACCTTTAAAACAGCCATGTCTGATGCATGTTGATGTCAGACAACAAAGCCAATAGAACTCCTTTACATTCTCTGAAGACAGAAAATAGAACTCCTTTACATTCTCTGAAGACAGAAAATAGAACTCCTTTACATTCTCTGAAGACAGAAAATAGAACTCCTTTACACATTTGTTCCCGAATGAAACCAAGTGTCTCTCTCTCTCTGACACTGGTCACATTGACATTTATTTTGTAAACATGGATCTCCGCAGTCCCACAGCTCTAGCTAGCTAACCACCACCATGTCCCAGGCCAGATAGGCAAAGGAAGATATACGCCATGCCTTTGGGATTTGCTCAATGTGACCTTACATATGACACAACAACATTAACACATGACTCCAGGACTCATTTGCCCAAAGCACTCTGCTAAAGCCGGCCTGTCACAGTCTGACAAATGAGCACCCATCATCCAGTCATTCCAGGTTATAGGCCAATCTGTGTGGAATCAAGACAGAAATAGGAAATGCAGATGCTTGAAATATTCTAGGAGCAGAACCACAACCACCAAACTGTTCATTTAGTCTACTTTCCAGTGTAAACTGGTGAGCGTTAGGAGTGGTGTGCTTGGCAACTAGTATTCTGTCCCCTAAGCAAACATGAAGGAAACACAAAGAAATGATGGTTGGGAGTTAAACCCAATTAACAGAGCTTGAACACTATGGCTCAGTTGTGTCTCATCTTTTCATTAACTCAAGCAGAGAGATCTGAGGCTGCTCTCTCTCCAATGAAACTCCAATATAGCCTTTCAAGTTGTCTAATGAACCCACAGTTAGGAGTAAGGCCTTACCAAATTAACAATTTACAAACCACTTTCACCAGAATGTAAAGAGATGGCTGACAGAGATAGTTAAATATCTGCATCATCTAAGGCTTCTTCAATGACTGATTATCTACACTATAGCTCAGACAAAGAGAGATCATTTGTGGGTGTGTGCGCGCATGCGTGAGTTTGTGAGTGAGTGAGTGAGTCTGTGCGTGCCTGCATATGCGTGAGCAATGCAGTCTATCAACTAACAGTCTATCTAAGTCACAATAGACGGACGTGACCATCCTCTGTAGAAAATGCAGCACTGGCAGATTTCAGTTTAATCTCTGTCAGCACAACTATAAAAAAGTTTCAGTCAACAAGGTAGAAGTAGAGGGGATGAAGGTCTTGAGTTCTGAGCCAACCATCTCACATTTACATTCCCCTGGGGGGAAATCTGCTAAGACTATTCTGTATAAAAGAAGCCCTCAGCAGAGAAAGCCCTATTGTAATGTCATTGGAGCTAGTTGGATTTGACATGATTTCCATGAGATTTTATGATAGTGTGTTTAATTCTATGAAACATAGTCTGGTTTAGCGAGGAAACTATCTGAAAATGAGAGGACTGGGTGAGTAGAGGGAATAGAAAAATGTGTTCTGGTTAGATCCATGACAGAGAGATGAGAGAGGAGAGGGGTGGTGTGGCTGGCACATAAACAGAGGGTCTCACTCTCTTTATCCCTCTTTTCTTTCTCTCCCACTTTTCCTTCTGTGCCTCCACTCCTTTCCCCTCAATCTGGCCTCATCGTTTCAGTTATCCCCTTCTTGCTTTCTCCCCCCCCCCCCCCCCCCCCCCCCCCCCCCCCCCCCCCCCCCCCCCCCCCTCCCCCCCCCCCCCCCCCCCCCCCCCCCCCCCCCCCCCCCCCCCCCCCCCCCCCCCCCCCCATCTCTCACTCAGCACTCTCTCTCGCACCTCACTCTTATCCCCTCATTCAGCGCCTCCCTTGTCCTCTCCCACCCCACCCTCTTTACATTTATCTCTCCCTCACTCCCCCTCTTCCACCCTCAAATCAAATTCAAGCTGTTTTATCCTCCCTCTCTCCCCTCTCTAGAGTTGTTGAAGGAAGGCCTTGTGTTTGACAGACAGGTCCAGAGTGCAGTCACCTCCCTGGCCTGTGCTATCAGATGGCAGGCTTGGAAGTACTGAGTGGCAGGCTGGTTAGTCAGCCCGCTTTCTTGGCTCTCTGGCAGATTCAAGTGTGGTGGGTGTCGAGCCAAATACTGGAGACAAAGATACTGTTGGCTCACCACACAAAGAAAATCTAATAAAAATTAGGTTGGACATGTGTAATATAAACATACTAAATGTCACTCAGATGCAATTATTTGAAATTCCGTGTATAGATGGAATGAATTTGTTCATGTTGACGTTGGCGCACGCTTCTCTATTATCCCCAGTTACAAGCTGTAGGCCTACACTGTGACATCACCACAGAGGCAGTCTGCATTGTGAGCTCACTGAGGGGTTCCCGGCTCTGTTTCCATATCAATGTTGCTCATGTCGCCCTTGTTCAAACTCTTGTCAGTGGACATTTGACTGGCATGATATTTGGTTATGTTGTTATACTAGAACAGGAAGAGCTACAACAGTAACAGACTAAAGATGGATGATTGGCAGCATTAAACCAAAGTGTCTGAGATTAAATATGATTAAAGATTAAATCTCCCCGCTGGTCTGGCTCATGGCGAGCTGTGCCTGGGACATTGATCAGTAAACAGCATTAGAGCAGGAAATGGGGCTGGCAGCACACCCACTCTTTAAATCAATGGGCACACTCACCACCTGGAGAGCCTCTAAAGATCAACACACCACATCCATCCAGCCCATTGTCTTTCACTCTCTCTCCCTCCTTTAATTTCCCCCTCCTCTGCGCCCAGCAGAGCCCTCTTCCTGGGGGTATTGTATTGAAAGGAGGCTGTTTGTCCTGGGTCTGTGTGGATTGATGCAGTCAGCACTAGCCTTCAGTGTGTAGCTCTAAGTAAAGGTTCAAATGGCCAGTTGGAACCCAAAATGGGATTAACTTTCCAAGATTCTTATCTAGCTGACAGTTTTACATCTGCCCCTGTTGATACCACTTTCAATCAAAATATCTGTTCTATTTTTCCTGGTTTAACAACTGGCTCTAAATCAGTCAACATGGAGGCCATTTTGGGGACAGAATGGGCGTGTTCAGGAAGCCACAGCCTGTTATGTGTCAAACCCTATTCTTCTCCCTACTAGGCCTGTGCCAGCCACTCACACCCGGGTGCCATAAACATTGAGTGCAGCACATCTATGTGGAATGTACCTCGCGATTTATAGACACTCACACGGCCAATAAAGACGGCAGACCCAGCAGTGTATAGCTCAGATATAAACTGTACTTTAACTTGTCATATCTGACATGATTTGAAGCATAACACACACCAAAAGCGTTGATATAAATGCCTAGACTACCCTGATATTCACAGCCAACTACACACAACCTTAACGCACAACCCTAATACACTCACACACCTTGTCCACATTGCTGAGACAATAGTCTGCTCCCTGTCCCTGCAATAGCCCCATATAAGTGGAGTTAAAAATAAAAGAGGAGGTATGTCACACAGCTGTGAGATGCAGGGAGATTTGTGTGCTGTCAGTCCACTTAAATCACAACAGCTGAGATGACAGGAGACTGCTTTTACACTGCCTTTTCCCTTCTCTCTCTCTCTCTTTTTCTCTTTCTTCCCGCTGTTTCCTCCTTTTTTCTGCCTCCCTCTTTTTACTGTACTCCCCCTTTCACTCTTTTCCAGCTCTCACTCTAAAGATAAAGCTACCCACTCCCAACACCTTACCTGGCAGGCTCTACAGAGCAGTGCGAAGAGAACGGAAGGACATGCTTCAAAAGATGTTTACATCACAAATGGCACAAGCCTTTCATACATGACTGACACACACACACACAAAATCTGAATCCCACAAAATCTCATGACAACAAAAGGCTTATAGAGACACAGAAATGTATTTCCAAATAACCTAAAATACCAGTTGTGTACACACTTGCCTAAAGAAACACAAGTCAATCAATCACTAAAGGTATTAGACATAACAGAGAGAAAAGCTAGGAAACTAACATGAGTGTATCCGGGCAGAGATTCCATGGCTTTCAGTTTGTGTGTGTGTGAAATGGCATGTTTGCTACAGAGTTGAATTAATATGTAAAAGTTACTCACCACTTCCCCTCCAGCTGGCTGAGCATTGCAGGGACTGGGGATCATACAGTCAAACGACAGAGGCTCTCAGAGGATAACCACTGCAGCACGATAGCCTGAAGAAAACACTTTCAACGTTTATGTAATTGAAAAAGTCTGTTCCTCTCTCAGATGAGCAACCAGGAGAGAAGGGTGAGAGAGAGAGACTGACATGGAGATGATTGCCTCGAGTGTGTTGCTGACCTGAAGGGGAAGACTTCACTAGACTGCAACCAGTGGATCAACCATACGGGTGCATGGAGTGAGAGAAGGAGGGAGAGAGAGAGGGAAAGAGCTGCTCACCAGAGGAATGTGATCAGGGCTGATCACCAAGCTAGGAGCTGAGCAGGCAGGCTCCTTAGCCAGGACCCCCAGTTAGCATGGAGGTTAGATTGCCACAGTGGAAAGCTAGGGAAAAGAGGAGGAATCAACATGTTGTGCAATATAAAAGGACAGTAGAAGGTTAACTTCAGGTTTGATTGTGATATGTTAGACTCTCCTCTACCTACTGAAAAGACTGGAGCGGTAGCAGAGTGGAGAAACTGGGTACTGCTACTGCCAGCAACTTTTCACTGTAATCCACCTCTACTTCCACACATCTGCCTGCACAGTGCTGAACTGGATGGAAACATCTGCTATAATACTTTCTGTAGAGCCAGATCTTATGTGATATGCAGCTAGTAACGCTCTATTGGTTTAACTACAGAGAGCTACAGTTGAAGTCAGAAGTTTACATACACTTAGGTTGGAGTCATTAAAACTAGTTTTACAACAACTCCACAAATTCTTGTTTACAAAATATAGTTTTGACAAGTCGGTTAGGACATCTACTTTGTGCATGACACAAGTAATTTTTCCAACAATTGTTTACAGACAGATTATTTCACTGTATCACAATTCCAATGGGTCAGAAGTTTACATACACTAAGTTGACTGTGCCTTTAAACGGCTTGGAAAATTCCAGAAAATGTCATGGCTTTAGAAGCTTCTGATAAGCTAATTGACATCATTTGAGTCAATTGGAGGTGTACCTGTGGATGTATTTCAAGGCCTACCTTCAAACGCAGTGCCTCTTTGCTTGACATCATGGGAAAATCGAAATAATTCAGCCAAGACCTCAGAAAAAGATTTGTAGACCTCCATAAGTCTGGTTCATCCTTGGGAACAATTTCCAAACGCCTGAAGGTACCACGTTCATCTGTACAAACAATAGTACACAAGTATAAACACAATGGGACCACGCAGCTGTCATACCGCTCAGGAAGGAGACGCGTTCTTTCTCCTAGAGATGAACGTACTTTTTGCACTTTTTGCACCATCAATCCCAGAACAACAGCAAAGGACCTTGTGAAGATGCTGGAGGAAACAGGTACAAAGGTATCTATATCCACAGTAAAACGAGTCCTATATCGACATAACCTGAAAGGCCGCTCAGCAAGGAAGAAGCTACTGCTCCAAAACCACCATAAAAAAGCCAGACTACGGTTTGCAACTGCACATGGGGACAAAGATCGTACTTTTTGGAGAAATGTCCTCTGGTCTGAGGAAACAAAAACAGAACTGTTTGGCCATAATGACCATCGTTATGTTTGGAGGAAAAAGGGGGAGGCTTGCAAGCCGAAGTACACCATCCCAACTGTGAAGCACGGGGGTGGCAACATCATGTTGTGGGGGTGCTTTGCTGCAGGAGGGACTGGTGCACTTCACAAAATAGATGGCAGCATGAGGAATGAAAATTATAAGGATACATTGAAGCAACATCTCAAGACATCAGTCAGGAAGTTAAAGTTTGGTCGCAAATGGGTCTTCCAAATGGACAAGCATACTTCCAAAGTTGTGGCAAAGTGGCTTAAGGACAACAAAGTCAAGGTATTGGAGTGGCCATCACAAAGCCCTGACCTCAATCTTATAGAACATTTGTGGGCAGAACTGAAAAAGCGTGTGCGAGCAAGGAGGCCTACAAACCTGACTCAGTTACACCAGCTCTGTCAGGAGGAATGGGCCAAAATTCACCCAACTTATTGTGGGAAGCTTGTGGAAGGCTACCCGAAACGTTTGACCCAAGTTAAACAATTTAAAGGCAATGCTACCAAATACTAATTGAGTGTATGTAAACTTCTGACCCACTGGGAATGTGATGAAAGAAATAAAAGCTGAAATTAAATAATTCTCTCTACTATTATTCTGACATTTCACATTCTTAAAATAAAGTGGCGATCCTAACTGTCAGGAATTGTGAAAAACTGAGTTTAAATGTATTTGGCTAAGGTGTATGTAAACTTCCGACTTCAACTGTCATACATCTTAAATGGAGTGTAACCTCACCTCACCTTACCTCTCCATGCCAAACCTAAACATCTTCTCTCCCCAAACTGCCCCCTCTTCCGCCACCCCCTCTCCCCATGCCAATCACATGACCAATAAATATAGGAACAGGACCTGTCGAGCATGTGAGTACAGGTTAAATCAGAGCCATTTATCACTAGAGAGCCAGAGTGAGGTTTCTGGACCTGTCAGTAGTGTGCTGTGGGTAGAATATGATTGGTTCTACAGCAGCGCTCTACACTGTACAACTACTGTGATTCATTCCCATAAATCCATATGGATTTCTGTGGTGGAAGACAAGGAATCATGCCAGGAAAGCAACACGCACTCATACCTGACAACTAGTGCCAGTGTTCTTACGACCATCATCACCCTCATGCGCGCGCACACACACACGCACACAGTACGATGCCAGGGTGAACAGCCATGAACATTCCCCAGCAGCGTGTGTGTATGCCACTTAACATTAATGTACTGTATATTAGCCCAGTACTAGGCAACAAGCCACACTCACCCTCAATGTCTCATATGTTGCTATTTTTTGCTACTATGGAGAGCTGCCTGCTAAAGTGCATCATAATTTATGCATGACACTGAGAAATACCTAATGTCCAAAACAAGCTTAGGATCACTAGTAAAGACTCAATTTGGAAAATACTGGCAGCTGTGTTGATGTCTTAACTGGTGTTCGTATTATAGTCGAGCCACACGATAGTATGCATATGTTGAAGCTCAATGGTACATTCAAATCTCCCTGCCATCATATCTAAGCCAATATAACATCAATGTGGAATTCGCAAATCAACTTGGAGGTACACAACTCTCCCCACCTCTCGTGATGATCCGTCCGGCCTTTACCGAGAACCACTATACCAGATTTTTGACTGGGTCGTTAGCACTACGGTCGTCAGATTTTTTTTGTTTCCCTAACCTAGCTCAAATTCTAGACTTTTGATTAAAATGAGGCTACAGCACTCATACGGTGACCATTACACTTAGATCCATTGGACTGAATAAGTTTGTAGGTGCAACAGTTTTTATTAAATTCACAATTTACCACTATCACGTGCACATTTCTGCCCAATATAGGGGCCTATTATCAGCAAATATCACTCCTGTGTTCCAATGGCATGATGTGTTAGCTAATCCAAGTTTACCATTTTAAAAGGCTAATTGATCATTAGAAAACCCTTTTGCAATTATGTTAGCACAAAAACAATGACATTTCAAAAACAAGTGACCCCAAACTTTTGAACGGTAGTATATACTGTATATATATAGATATATATCATTAGGCTGTATCTATTTTTAGATATAGGCCGATTGTAAATGTGTATTATTGTAGTGTCATCATCTTTATTGCAAAAATAAATACAAATACCAGTGTTGTAGCACTTGAGACCAGTCTTGGTCTTTGGGTCTGGTCTTGAGACCACATTGGGTGTCTCGGTCTTGTCTTGGTGTCGGATACATTTTTACTCGGTCTTGAGTCGGTCTCGGAAAGGGAGGACTCGTCATTTCTTCCAGAGACCAGCGGAGTAAAACAAACTCTGAATTATCAGCTTCCACTCAGTCAGTGCATAAAACCGCTTCGCCAGGCCAAATATATACACTCCATTCTTGAAACATGAACATTTTACTGCATTGGGCTAAATCAGGATCACACAGAGGTATTCTTGGTAGTCTTAAACAAATATACTTAGAAACAAAAGTACAGTATACACCTCACACACATGGTTATGGCCTTACAAAAAGTAGACACCTGTACCATGTCAGATAGAGTTTACCTTTATTCAATTTTGAGTTTGCATCCCAATATTGCACTTTATATACATCACATAATACTGAAATATAATAACACTGTTTGACAAACACCAGATTTTTTGTTGTTGTATATAAATATAATCTTTATTAATTATGCAAGTACAGAAATGTTAATAACATAAAGTAACGATGTTTATTACAGCAACAGGGTAAAGGTACAGGACGGCAGGCAGAGTGGTCTGGCAGGCAGGCTTAGGGTCAGGGTCAGGCAGAGTGGTCAGGCGGGCGGGCGGGCTCAGGGTCAGGGGCAGGCAGAGTGGTCAGGCGGGCGGGCTCAGGGTCAGGCAGAGTGGTCAGGCGGGCGGGCTCAGGGTCAGGCAGAGTGGTCAGGTGGGCGGGTTCAGGGTCAGGTAAGGCAAGGGTCAAAACCAGGAGGATGAGAAAAGAGAGACTGGGGAAAAGCAGGAGCTGATACAAAAACTGCTGATGACTTGACAAACAAGACGAACTGGCAGACATACAGAGAACAACGGGATAAATACACAGGGGATAATGGGGAAAATGGGCAACCACTGGAGGGGGGTGGAGACAATCACAAAGACAGGTGAAACCGATCAGGGTGTGACACACACAAGTTATTTTCAAAGATAAAAAACAATTCCACCGCCACTCTTGTTGTTGAAAGTTATTCTTGAAAAGGGAGAAGCTAACAAATTAGCAACAACATCCTCTTCGATACACCTGCTGGAGCCGCTGCAAACGAGCCTACAATAAAAGCTAGCTAGCTAGACCGTGGGAAAACTACTGCTCACTATTGCACAGTGTTTTTATGTTTTTGTGAAAACAGTCCCACCCATTTCAAGTCAAAATGTGATTGGTTGATTACACTGTCACTCAAAAATGTTCTCCCTCTTGGTGCACAGATCCCTTTAGTGGGATCATTTTTGTAAACATCCGCTGAATTGCAGAGCGCCAAATTTAAAAGAAATTACTAAAAATATTTAATTTCATGAAATCACAAGTGCAATATACCAAAACACAGTTTAGCTTGTTGTTAATCCACCCGTCGTGTCAGATTTTTAAAATATGCTTTACAGCGAAAGCAATCCAAGCGTTTGTGTGAGTTTATCGATCACTATGCAAAACATTACAAACAGCTAGCAGCAATGTAGATTGGTCACGAAAGTCAGAAAAGCAATAAAATTAATCGCTTACCTTTGATGATCTTCGGATGTTTGCACTCGCGAGACTCCCAGTTACACAATAAATGTTCCTTTTGTTCGATAAAGATTATTTTTATATCCAAAAACCTCCATTTGGTTGGCGCGTTATGTTCAGTAATCCACAGGCTCGTGCAGGTCATGAAGGGCAGACGAAAATTCCAAATAGTATCCGTAAAGTTCGTAGAAACATGTCAAATGTTTTTTTATAATCAATCCTCAGGTTGTTTTTAACATAAATAATCAATAATATTTCAACCGGACGGTAAACTATTCAATACAAGAGAGAAAGAAAATGTTGAGCTACCAAAATGTTGAGCTACCAAAATGTTGAGCTACCGCGCGCATGAACTAATCCAAGGACATCTGATATTGATAAATCTCGCTCATTTTTCATAATAAAAGCTTGAAACTATGTCTAAAGACTATTCACACCCCGTGGAAGACAAAGGAAAAGGATTCTGGTTGATATCCCTTTAAATGGAGAAAAGGCAGGCAATGGAACAGGGATTTTTCAAAATAAGAGGCACTTCCGGGTTGGATTTCCTCAGGTTTTCGCCTGCAAAATCAGTTCTGTTATACTCACAGACAATATTGTGACAGTTTTGGAAACTTTAGAGTGTTTTCTATCCTAATCTGTCAATTATATGCATATTCTAGCATCTGGGCCTGAGAAATAGGCAGCTTACAATGGGAACGTTATTTTTCCAAACATAAAAATACTGCCCTCTAGCTTCAAGAGGTTTTAATACAGTTGAATGGCAGATGCCTTCTATCTAGCTTCTGATGCCTAGCCAATGGCTGACTTGGCTGGCTAGATTTATCTCCCCTGAGAGACCACCAAAGAAAAATCCACATTGGATCTTTTTTCTCTTTAGTCTTAACTTTCCTTTCCAACAAAAACTGAAGAGATTAAATCAGAACATCATTGAAAAGAATAATAATAATAATATTATTTTATAAATCCTTACCCCTTCTTTGAAGGCATAGAAGGCCCTCATTGTTTCCCACTGTGTTTGGGTTAGTAATAATTTGTAGACTGTCTCTATTTTCCCTCAGCATACATTCTTTTTACACCATTCTGAATGTCTAAAGAACCCATGTGTTGTTCTGAAAAATGAACACAGAAATACTGGACATTTTGAACTCTGTTATGGTGGCAATGTGACAAAATTGGCACCATGAATTGGACTCGCATTTTTCTGGTCTCGGATCCCTCGTCCCCCTCCCGGTCTGGACTCGGTCTCGCCCCCTTCTGGTCTTGGTCTTGACTCGGACTAGATTTGCTCCGGTCTTGGATCGGTCTCACTTTAGGTGGTCTCGAACACAACACTAACAAATACACACATAACTTTAAGCTGCTACATTGTCATATGACAGAGGTAATGAACTGTCCATTGTTCAGCACAGCAATTGATAAAACAGGACCATGTTTGAAAAATATTACTCTGGTAAGCTAACGGTTACAGAAATTAGGAATGCAGACAGGCTCTATAGACCTCTATATCTTTATGAGTGACTGTGTCAAACACACCACCTCCTGTTATGTTGGGTACCTACTGACCCAAAAATGTGTTATGAAAAATATGTATTTTCAATGACATGTATTGTTAAAATAAATATTTAAGGAAATACAGGCAGGCACCACATTACTACAAGACAAAACAGCTCACTCAATCAAGCCTGATGGTGTTGTAAGTATAAAACTGAAGCTTGATTTCATATAAAAAAAAAAAAAAAAGAGCTTGAAATGGTAGTGGGGTAATGTCTTAGTGTGGGGTGGGAAGAATGCTATACATTACCTTGTATCTGGTATAAATCACATTATTGTGGGAGAACCTCCTCTAAGAGTATGAATTAGGCTGTTTGAGAAGGTTTGAATCCTAAGCAACATGCCTACACATTGTTGGAAGTACAATAGACTGTAGGCTGGAAAACCTTGGTAGAGCATGGGTGAAGTACGCATTGTGTTGCTCATGTGAATTTCAGACCAATGCCGACTTCTCACTGAAAACATAGTTTTTTGCTTTTAATTGCAAAAAGGTTAGTGTATGGGGTCATGCAGAGCAAATGCTAAAGACGTGACTCTCCCCTCCTCCACCCCATCCCTCCATCACTCATCCCCCTGCCCACAGAGAGGTTAACTCGTTGTCTGCCCCTCAGGACTAAATTAAGTGATCAATCAATTGCACAGTCTCACTGAGAGAGGGGAACATGGGCCAACAGCACACACATACTGTAGAGTGGTGGAGGCAGCTAACTGCCCGAGTGAAAGGAGAGTGTGTGTTTATCACAAGCTGTTCTGAGATACTCATGAGCCATCTGCCTTATAAGGGGACTTGAAAAAAAGACACATGACTATCTATTATAACATGCAAAAATAAACAGCATGGTACAATGTAATGCAAATGATAAAAAATGTCACAGACTACTTATCAAGAGTCTTTGATATACCCATAGTGCACCAAAGAATTGTGGGTTGGCACCTTGGCAAAGGGAATCAATGGTGACGGAAGAAATGTAGAGCTGGTACAAGATAGTTAGTGCCTACATATCTGAGTCAATATTCTCTTCTCAACCATACCGGTGAAAAGAGAGAGCAAAGACGAATATAACACAATAACACGGCTGTAGCTATTAAAGCCATCTCTCACCTCCACAAAGTAAATGTGTCATGCAGAAAATGGGCTTTGACATCTCATACACATAACAGAGAATCATCATGATTAAGAACTCTGCATCCGTCACTTGCTGGGAATCTGCTTTCTTCTCTGATTCTGAAGCCATTAGAGAGACAGCTGGCAGACAGAGTGACATGGTACAATAGAATATCAAAAGAACCCCAATGCTTCAGCCTACAGTATAAGCAGGAGTCTAGACTGTAGTAGACTATTAGGAGCTCATATAGAGCAGAATCCTGTCTGAGACTATCCTGATGCAGAGTCTAACCACAGCAAGGAGTGTGCTAAGGATGGAAGCTCTGATCCAGGCTATCCACACTGGGCCAATTATGGGCTCGGACTGTCAGCTCACTGGCACATTACCATGCATAGGTTACCCTTTCAGACCCCAGACAAGAGGCTTGTTTAAGGCGTCCTCATGCTTCCCATCCGAAACATTTAGAGCATATATTATGAAAACATTGTGACGTTTTTGTTCCTTTAGGTCTCCGGCAAGGGTTTTTTCATCTGTTTGTGCACACAATGTTTTTGCTGAGGCAAGCCCAAGTTTGGTAACTGAAGTCTACGCCCCATCGTCAGCGATTGATCAACAGTAGGGAGTCTTCAATTAAGTGTTTGTCATTCAACAAGAGATGACTCGTTTTCATAAAAATGTTTTCACTTGAGAAATACTGCACCAAACATCTTGTTAGATGTAAAATTGTGCGACTAAGACCTTCGCAAAAACAACAACATTAATTATCTTAGGTTAGTTCTGAGAGACAAAAAGCACTATTGCTGCTTTTTCCTTGTTTTTCAAGGGAAGGTCTTTTAAGGGAGTAGGCGAGGCACAGACGTACACTTCACCTAGCCATTCTGCTAGGAGCAAACCAAACCTAGTACGCCTTTAGACCACAGACTGACCGTCAGCCAAGATGGAGAGAGAGAGAGGGGGGAGGTGAAGAAAGGAAAGGAGAGAGAGACCAATCCCCTCCTCTCTGCACTGCCCTGGCAGTGAGCCCTTTGGCAGGCCCTCTGGTATCCATTGCGTCTGGGTAATACTGGGGGTGGAAGGCGATGCGGGAGGGGGCTGAAAATCAGCCAAAATGTCAGATGAGGAGAGAGCAAGGTTAAACCAACACTGAAACTTTGGAACGAGTGTCATGCAATCCACTGAGAGAGAGACACAGAGAGAGAGAGATAGAGATATAGAGAAAGACAGAGAGATAAAGAGAGATATAGAGAAAGACAGAGATAGATAAAGAGAGATAGAGAGAGATGGGGGGACTGAGATCTACAGTATGACTGCAGAACAAAGTTAGCCGAGGTCAGAGAGAAGACAGATGTCTCTGACAGCTGTTTCCGATCTGCTTATTTTCAGAACGAAGGGAGATGAGAGAGGTTGAAATGACAGAGGTCAACCTGGGGAAAGTCCACACCAGAACCCCTGAGGCAAAGAGTCATACTGTATATAGATAAACTACTGTATGTAAAGGCAATAAGTCTGCCCCTGTAGTGCAGAGTTCAAGGGGTTAAAGTCCTCTGTGAGTTCCAGCGGTGTTCCTGCCACTTAGTTTCACAATGCCAAGCTGTTTGCCTCTCCAGAAAGCCAATGAAAATGCCAGGCTGCGGTTTAGACGTTCCAGAACACAGGGGGGACTCTGGGGACTGGGATCAGAGCTGGGGATCAAGCCACTGCTACAGAAGGCTCAAGTCCATCCTCTCATCCCTCCCTCCACCCTTCCTAGTCTCCTCCTTCCATCTACTCCTCCTCTCCAGACATGTCCTCTCTCCAGGGATAGTTGGACGCGCGTACACACACACAGTCTGTGACAGTAAAGAGGCAGCCTCTGTCCAAGACTTGTCAGTCAGTGAGTCTTTATTAACCGCTGCCCGGCTGAGCCACTCCCCTCCCGACAGAGAAAGAAAGCTCACAGTACACACAAGCTAATGAGCTATACACAGTAGTCGCCACACCTGTCAATCACACTCAGCACAGAGGCGGGGAGTCGCATAGAGAAATCAGTGTCTGTTTAAAATAATATAACGAACTGGTCGATTCTGGGGACAGCGTGCGTTGTAGCAGTGATCGTTATTATGTTGATGAGAGTTTATAATTTTGTCATTTCAGTTAGTGGAGGAGACAGAGAGAGTGATAGAGAGAGATTGAGGGAGCCTTGACCTCATCCTAACCTTACTCCATAAACAGACAGTGATGATACAGCCTGGGTGTCTCATCTCATTCCCCCTGTCTACTGGCCACACGTTTCACCTGAAAGGATAGGTCAAAGCTATTGAACATGGTGGAGATAGATCGCTCCATAACTATGTAGATGAAGCTCCAGAAAACTGCTCTCTCAAGTGTAGCACTCTTTCAGATCTGTGGCCACCAAAGGAAATGAAAACAAGACTAAGTCCTGTTAGAACCCTGATCTATCCATGGAGTTGGGAGTGTTCTCCCCACAGTGAACAGGAGGTGAGAGGGTCATGGGGCTGGGACTCCTGAGTCTGTTCCCGGCAGCATCAGACATCTGTAAGTCGTCCTCGGAGGGAGGGAGATACTGACTGCAGAACCACAGAATGCAGTCAGCCAGTCAGTCAGCCAGCCAGCCAGCCAATCACGGCTGAATCCCGGCTGGGCTACAGCTCTAGACCTCTGCTGCCACTGATTATAGACCGCCCATCTGCTACACATTCACAGGGTGGGCATTGAGCATGATCCATTTACTGCCTCATCTCTGCTGCATCCTTTATTATACATCATGGGATTCAGTCAGAGAGGTTGTTAGAGGCAGTGGCTCTCAGAAGGTCTTCAACCACACTGAGGTCAGATCCAGAGACACATAATCTAGCTACCCCTCCCTAACCTACAGCAGTGAATGGGCTATGCACTAAGTAAGCAAACTCTAGTTAGCGTGTTTGGATTATCTCTCTCTGTGTTAAGGGGGATGATGAAGGTAAGTCTTCTATGAACAATGCTCTAATAGTGTACACACCTCCACTGAGAGTCATGATGAAAGGACAAGGGTAAGAGGCATCTGAAAGGTCACAAATCAACAAGACCCACTGAGAGAACGACCAAGCTTATTTCACTGGAGTCTGGGGCGGCAATAAAATACAGAATATGGAAAGAAGATGATTTTTGCTTATGTGTCTTCCACACATTTGAGATGCCTTAGTTTGGCAGCCAGAGAGCGTGTGATGAGCTGTGGTAAAGACCACTGCCTCGCGAATCCTAACAATGCATTTTCTTCTGAAGTCCTGGGGGTATAAACAACACATTACATTTTTTTTTGCTCATCAGCAAGCACATCTGAGAACAGCCAAACAAAACTCTCCAAACCCCATCTACAATGATGCAAAACACATGCTCCCTCCTTTCCTTCCTCCTCTCATCTAAAACACATTGCCTCCCTCAAAAGTGGCCCGAACAAATGCAAGTGGTCGCGGCCATAAAATTGAACAGTCCCATATAAAATTCTCTTAACATGAATTTCCCATTGTGGCAGCAGGGCCAGTGGCTCTCTCATCCAGGATCACCGGAGTGTCCCCAGACCCATGTGTGGCCCCAGCCCAACGACAGCTTTGCCTCTCTACCCCCCCCCCCCCCCCCCCYGGTCMCTGGGGACCGGCACTGTGTGACACGATGACACTATCAATCAGCAGATATTGGCTCTATTGACAGTGTCCATAAGAGTCCCTGATGTTACCACCCACTCTTCCTCTCGTCTTCCTTCATGCTTCGCTCCCTAAACATTTTATCCTCTATCTTTGTCTCTACATCTTTCTCTTTTCATTTTCACTTCATCTCTCCCTTCCTCACATGCTCAGTCTATAGAGCCTGTCTACTAACCCAATCAGACAGCACAAAATGATACTTTCCTTGGGGGCCACTGTGTATAGCCTTATGAATATTTAATTTACTATGATTCACTTTCTGTGCATGCATAATGCACAGGTTGGCATTCTTTGTCATGCATCTTGTTCTTGAGGCAGCTCTGCAGAGTGGTCACTAGCTGGCACAGTCACAAAGTCATAAAATCTAATTTCAAACCTAACCCTAGCCACACTGCTAACCTTAACGCCTAACCCTAACCACACTGCTAACCCTAACCCTAACGCCTAACCTTAACCACACTGCTAACCCTAACGCCTAACCTTAAATACATTTTTACAATGTAGCCTATTTTGACTTTGCAGCTGGCCTAACTAAGGGGGAAATCGCTCAGTTCTGCCTCCAGGACAAGACTCATGACAATAAATATCAACCTGCGCATAATGCAGTGACTGTTTAAAGAATATGGTATCAAATTAGGGAAAATAAGATCACAGTAAGCTGGTAAGGCCCGAAACCCCTAGAAAAAAAACTGATCTCTCTTTTGACAGAACTGCTAAGATGTAAGCAATGAGGGAGAGCCATTAGTGAGGCTAAAAGCTGAACTGGACAGGAAGCAGAGGGCGAAATTACACTCCAGAGGAAGACAGAGCCGTTTTACACACTATCAGATGGATGGAAAAAGGCAATAAGCTCCCTGACAGCAAAGTGTAAACTTCATGAAGCCAGTGTCAGCTCCTCTCCCAGTTCCGCATGAGCGATTTTTATCTCTCCGAAAAGCACGGTCCTCCTCACGCCTATCATACTGCTCCCCCCACACCCCCCATCCCTCCGCACAGAACAGAGAAATACCGGTGATGCATTTACATGTGCCACATGGGATGGCCAGAATCCAATTTCACACAGACAGATGTCATATATCAGACTCTCCAAGGAAGCCAAACATCCTTTCCTTTGAGAGAGAGAACGAACAGACAGAGAAAAGGAGTTAGGGAGAGAGCTAGAGCAAGGCCATAGAGCTTCCCTCTGGTCTTTGGGGCAGGCATGTAGGAGAGGAACAAATGGATGATCAGTGGGCCCTGGAAAGCAGGCGCTCAAAGGCTACCTTTGTCTGTGAAGTGAGGAGCGGGACAGCAGGCCCCAACACACATGAACGTAAAAGAGAGAGAAAAAAAAAAAGAAGAGACCTCGGAATTATTTAATAATAGGCAATAGAAGCAGCAACAGGGTGGGGTCACTTCACAGTAATGTGACCTGGCTACTGTAGCCATCTATCCCTCTTTCACAATTACACTAGCCAGCCAACCAGCCCCTTCTCCCTACTATTCAATCACTTCTCCAATGAAAGGCTATTAAACTGCTATTTTACTTTCTGGCGTATTTATAGAACTTGACACAATAAGTGGTTGTCAGATCAGCTATTATGATGTGATGGTGCCGACCTGTACAAGTCAGTTTGAAAGGAAAGGGCTGGATGGGAGATGGAATAGGAATATGTGTAATCAATTGAAGAGCTGGTCCTCAAAGACATGCGGGATTTGACTGGCTGCGGAACAAAAATCTGCTCTACATGACTACATAACCATTAACACCAAAATAATAGGATGTATTTTGTTTAATGATGTATACTATGTAGTCTAATATTTCAAGACAAATATTCGATACAGGAAACAATCTCATTATGCATGCACAATGTAGGTAAACTCGTATAAGGACCCTCTCAAATAGGCATCCATATCTGTAATGACTGTCATATGTCAGCTGTGGGATGAGAGACAGCAGGCAAGACACCACCAAGTGAGCTGACGCGAGACATCTCTCTATGGACCTGGGGGATAGTGATCGCTCACGCACGAACGAACGCACGCACGCACGCATGCACACACATGCCACTCTCTCCCACTTTCCCTCAGTGCTGGTGTGTTCTATCTGGGTCCAGGTCTGGCTGTTCATGGTTCAGGGGTTCTAACTCTCTCAGATGAGCTGCTGATTCCCTAGTGGCAGAAAAATCTTATTAAAAAGTATAATCTGTTATCACCACCCTGGTGAAGGTTGAACATGGGGAGAAACACAAATTCAGGGAATGATTAATTTTAGATTTGGAATTCTGCCTCTCTGGCTAGGTCCTTCTACAGTACAGTATGTGCTGGTAGCACAGTGCGTACTGAAGCTGTCCTAAAACATGTGAGGGGAGCAAGATACATTTCTGGAGACAGAAAAGGTGAGTCAAACAAGTGAAAATCCAGAGGGAGAGAAAATAATATTAGATAGGATTATCCTTACTTTATTTCTCATCTCCAGATTACTCAGTCTTCTCACTCACTCTAATTCCCTCTGTCTTTCCCTCTCTCACCCACACATCACTTGTTTAACCCTTAATGTCTTGAGGAAGGCTGTAGTGATCTAGTTGATAAACTAATGGACCTCTGTGTCTAATAATTTTCACCCTAACATTAGGACTAGGTCTGCCCGATCAGACCCTGCAGAGCCTTATAAAGTACACAGATCTGATGTTTGAAACATTGGACAAATGTTTAAACACACAGACAGAGAGAGACAGAGAGAGGGAGGCAGGGATGAAACAAAGCTTTATCCTGCCCCAAGGCAGTTTTACAAATGACTTGAATGATTTGATGATTGGAAAAATGGATGAGTGGAATGAATAGTTCATTAGATATTTATATGGATCTGCACATTCGTGGAAGATAAAAATACAGTATCAGGTGACGGAAAACACTACCATCTTATCTCACTCCTCCTTTTGTGCTGTTTAGATCACAGACCAGTCTTTTCTCCACAGCTTGACAGTTTATACTGTACACACCAGACAATTGATACTGCTGAAATCCACAATGTATATCTTGGAAGATAGATCTATGCTTTTTCATGTTAAATACTGCATCTGTTTTCTGCCTGACTGATGAGTATGAATGGAGAGGAGCAGACAGGACTGGTGAAAAGGGATGAGCGAGAGGGGGCACATGGGGTCAGGTTAGATAGCTGTCATTGTACTGATCCTGATTCCTGAATCACGTCTGTACCATGGAATCAAGCATTCAGGATAGATTCACCTCTCTGCCTCATTCCTTCTCAGGCTCAATGTCTTCCCCGCCTCCTTCTTGCTCCAGGGTTCCATACTGCGATCAAAACAGTCAAATTTTTGACCGTTTAATTGGCAGTGCAATACACATTTTACTGGTTGCCAGCAAAAAAAAGTTTTACCTGGTTACGTTCGTTTTTGGTTCAGAATTAACTTTTTTTATCATCATGATTTATTCAAACAGGAATGTGCAATTGACCACAAATAAACCAACTTTATGAAAAGGCAACAACTGCAAGGGATTGTCCCGTCTGTGTCAGGGCTCGACATACAGGAGAGGTTTTGGAAAACCTCTGGGCCAGCCGCCAGTGAAAAAAATATTGTAATAATGCTATTTTTAATATAGGCTATATAATTGATTATTAAAAAAACTGATGGATCCCCGAAGCTGTTCATCCATTTTGTTGATTATTTATCACACACGCTGCACCCTCCTAGCCTATAGAAATGATATTGGGCAGAGAGAGCTCGCTGCTCTCAAACAGCTGGTTGTTGCGTGGAGTGAAGACCGACAGCGGTAAGGATATGAAAGCGGTAGAAATGTTCCTCCAAGTTATGATATATACCAGTAAATGCTAAGGTAAGAATGGGTATGCAAAACAGGTATTTAAAAAGTTCAAAGTCACAGTTGAATATTGCGATGTGCAATTCAGTCATCATGGAAAAACCTACCTTGAAAATCAGACATTTCCTCTAGGCTTTTCCATCCATAAAAAGTAATTGAAGTTACAGTACCTTCAGAATGTATTCACACCTCTTGACTTTTTCCACATTTTGTTAAAGCCTGAATCTAAAATGGATTGAATTGAGATGTGTTGGTCACTGGCATACAAGCAATACCTCATCATTATCTGTTTTGAAATTTTTACAAATGAATACAAATGAAAAGCTGAAATGTCTAGAGTCAAAAAGTATTCAACCTCTTTGTTATTTTAAGCTACATTCAGGAGTAAAATGTGCTTATTAACAAGTCATAATAAGTTGCATGGACTCACTTTGTATGCAATAATAGGGTTTAACAATATTTTTGAATGACTACCTCATCTCTGTACCCAACACATACAATTATCTGTAAGTTCCCTCAGTCGAACAGTCAATTTCAAACAGAGTCAACCACAAAGACCAGGGAGGTTTTCTAATGAGAGCCTTGCAAATCCACCTGTTGGTGGATAAAAAAGGTAAAAAAAAAAAAAACAGACATTGAATATCCCTTTGAGCAGGGTGAAGTTATTGATTACACTTTGGATGGTGTATCAATATACCCAGTCACTACAAAGATACAGGCATCCTTCCTAACTCAATTGCCTTAGAGGATGGAAACACCACAGGGATTTCACCATGAGGCCTATGGTCACACAGTTACATAGTTAATGGCTGTGACAGGAGAAAGCTGAGGATGGATGAACAACATTGTAGTTACTCAACAATACTAATCTAATTGACAGAGTAAAAACAAGGAAGCCTGTACAGAATAAAAATATTCCAAAACATGCATCCTGTTTGCAACAAGGCACTAAAGTAATACTGCAAAAAAAATGGCAAAGAAATTCACTTTTGGCCTGAATACAAAGTGTTATGTTTGGGGCAAATAAAACACATTACTGAGTACCACTCTCCATATTTTCAAGCATAGTGGTGGCTGCATCATGTTATGGGTATGCTTGTAATTGGGGAGTTTTCAGGATAAAAAAGAAACGGAATGGAGCAAACACAGAAAAAATCCTAGACAAAAAATCTGGTTCAGTCTGCTTTCCACCAGACACTTGGAGGTGAATTCACTTTTCAGCAGGACAATAACCTTATACACAAGGCCAAATCTACATTGAAGTTGCTTACCAAGAAGACAGTGAATGTTCCTCTGTGGCCGAGTTACAGTTTAACTTAAATCTGCTTCAACATTTATGGCAAGACCTGAAAATGGTTGTCTAGAAATAGACAACCAATAGACAGAGCTTGAAACAAACATTTTGAAAATAATAAATTAGCAAATGTTGCACAATCCAGGTGTGGAAAGCTCTGAGACGCACCCAGAAAGACTCACAGCTGTAATCGCTGTCAAAGGTGGTTCTAACATGTATTGACTCAGGGGGGTGAATACTTATCTAATCAAGGTATATTAGAGTTCTATTTTTCATTGATTTTCTTTTTGCAAATGTTAGAATTTGACAACAAAATGCGGGAAAAAAGTCAAGGGGGTGTGAATCCTTTCTGAAGGCACTGTATGATAGCCGGTTTAGAGGTTCTACTGCTCCACCTAATTATTCTGGGATTTCATATCTGTTTCCCACCGTTTCAATGGAAGGGTGTTGCGCTGGTCTGTTGTGCTTGTTGAGGTAAAACCATGTGCGGTTATTATGAGCACGACAACATCAAATGTTGGTTCAACTTGGTTTTCTATACAAACCGTTCCATTACAAAAGGGAACACGGTTTTTGGACGCTTTCTGGTTTTAAAACATAATACAGTAACCCCTCAAAACTCTTCAACATCTGAAATGGCGTGACTGACTAGCTACCACATGCACAAACTTCATTAGTGTGTTTGTGCTGGGAGCATGCATGTATTTAGTCAGGCAATGTCCACATTACTATGACATTTTAGAATGTAAAAATGGTGAACGCCAATGCATAATGCCATTGGGTAGGCCTATTAAAGAATACATTAAGTACTAATGCATACTTTTTTGCATACATTTTCCATAAAGACAATTACATATAAAATGTAGCAGTAATTTTTTCATTCGCCACAGTAGCTTTCAGTTGGCACTGGACCGGTGTGCCACTGACAAATTGACCTGACTGTGGAGCCCTGCTGTGTGCGTAGGGTCTATTTGTCTACCACTTTGTGTATCCATTAGTGATGCTAATGATAGGCTAACCTTTTCAGGTAGATGGAAAGGCAATTAATAGGTAAATACAAAGTAGCCTATGCCTACCTGGCAGAATCTTTATTATTTGCATCAATCCAGCGGCCATTTGTTTTGAAAAATCCCTCACAGGTTTGCTACACATGATTTGAATTGAAGGGTAAATATAACCCCCCCCCCCCCAAAAAAAAGTATATATTTTACCAGACCTCCCTGATGTGGTTTAAGCATTGTTGTGTGAATTGGATGTTCTATTAAAAAAGGGTGATTTTGAGAGCGAAAACCTGAAAAAAACTTGGGTAACAGTCCATCTCCCCATCTTCTTCATTTTGGTATGAGTGTAATATTTTCAAATTCTGCCCTTTTCGTAGAAAAGAACACATGGCACTTTAAATTCTGCAATAAAATATTTTGAACTTTATTTTAACAGTGTATTTTCTTTATTGTCACAGTAAACCTATCCAAATAGGGCATGCTAATTTAAAATATGGCTTGTCATTATTAGACTGGTTCTGTTTGGAATGCATGCACATTATGGGACATAGGCCAGCTCATTATCAATTACAGATGTTTTTGTAAAACAATTGGTGAGATCAAATCATGTGCTGATGCCACCAACTGAATAAGTTGGTAGCAGCAGTGCCACCAGTGGAAAAAGTTAGTGTAGAAACCCTGCCTTGCTCCCTCTCTCGGCCTCTCTTTCTCCGTCACAGATCTTCTTTCTCTCCTTCACTCTCTTAATCTGCCCATCTCTGCTAACCCCTGGCTATACTCTCTATCTGAACAGAAATCATCAATAGACAGATATTTGGCCCCGCATTTCACACACAAAGGAAGGATGACACTTTATTGAAAGTCTATTTCAGAGCTCAGACAGCCATAGACTGATGTCACAGGCCAAGTACAGCAGCACAGCTCTCTCTAAACAGTAGTCCATGATGACACAAAGTTACAGACTAATAAACTCTCAAACAAGATGGCCCCATTTCACAAAATATATTCATTACACTAGCATTGCATATTTTTCACCTGAAAAAAAGCCTGCCTCGTTCCTAAAAAATATAAACATTTTGGGAAATGGGAGCTCATTAGCTGGAAGTGAACTTGGGTTTCTTTTTGCACTACAAAGGTTAGCAACTAACAGATGCAAATCAATGTGAGCGAGAGATAAACAGAAAGAGGGCACAACTTCAAAGTGGTGGCCTGGTGAGATAATGATTTCTTTTGTTGATCATGCAACAGGTCATCATAAATACCCCTTCCCATGGAGACTTACCCAGACTCTGCTGTAAGCAGCCAATTTACACACATAAAACGTGCATATAGACACACACACGGAAGTGCAAACACGAATGCATGCACACGCACACACACCAGCAAAGCCAATCTTTTCTTCAGGAAGTAGCTAAAGTTAAGGGTTAAGGTTGTGAAATATCCAGAGCACCAACTTTTCACACTTTCAACGATGATTTACGTTCTGCTCCCTTGGACCTGCAGTCAGAGTCCATTTCCTTCAGTTCAAAGCAGACTGACTGCAGCGTGGCAGTGCGGTGGGTTCTGTTCTTGACAGACTGCATCTCCTCTGAGCCAGGTGGACTAATTAAAGATGACATTAAATAAAGCTAACACCGTCCACTTGGCATCTGCCTCTTACCTAGATCCCACCCAGCCTCCCTGTTTCACCAGCCTCACCCAGGCTACCTGCCCTGTTTCTCCCAGGTTTCACACCGGGCTGCCTGCTCTCACACTCCAGGCAGCCCATTGGACCAGAGAGGAAGCTCAGAGAGGGAAATGGCTGATGAAGCCCACCTGGGTCATTACACCCAATATAGTCAGATTCTGACTGGTGAAGGAGAACAGCCAACCTACACTGTACTTACACTCACACCAACATTGTGTTAACACAAATACACAGTCCATGTGGTGGAGCCGTTTTATATTAGCCACTTGGAAGGTCAACTTTTACAGACATGAGGGGTGCACACCGTTGGCTTATGCTGCTGCTCTGACAGGGTTTGTGAGCAGCAGCATATGGGAGATACATTAGTCACAACACAAATCACTAAGTAGTTCAGTCTGTTGAGCAGAGCTCTTGGCTTCGATGCTCCTCAACTCCAGGATTTGAACAATGCTGACGCTGGAGAAAGCTCTGCATACATCCCCAGACTGTACCCTCCGTATCCTTCACTGTGTCCTAATGAGGTTTAAGGACAAAGGTATTAGGAATGGACTAGTTTTTCATTCATTACCATCTCTGTGAGAGCTTGGAAAGATCCAGAAGGCTGAGCCTGCCAAAATGCTAAAAGAAAATGTAGCCTGACTTCCAGCTCGGTGCATTGTGTGCATTTGTGTTACTACTGTGTGTGTGTGTGTGTGTGTGTGTGTATGTGTGAGCCAGTGAGATGGCACAAGAGTGGAACTCTGAAAAGCACATAGCATATCCAACACTATAAGGCCCATGCAGTGCAGAAGCCTGCCAGAGAATCTCTTTCACGACACCTTAACTTTTCTCCACAGAACCCCCTAGGAAAGATGAATAAAACAAGGTTGAGATGTGTTAGATGTATAAAATCTATCCCAGTATGAGAAATCTCTCCCTCAGTCAAAGTATGAAAAATACTATTCAGTCTGCCTCGAATGGATTCAAATGTTTTCTACTTAAAATAACTACAGAGAACAAGTGACCTAAGACCCCACCAATCCACCAATAATAAGACCAAGAATGCGGCTCGTAATGACCTCCTTCCATCTGATGTGAGTCAAACACACACTGCTCAGGCTCAGCGGGGAAAGAGCGAGAAAGACTACATGAATGTGTCCGATTGGCCATTGAGTAGGTCTTGACCTGGACTCTACTGTAGAGGCATCTGATTGGTATTAGTAAGCAGAACGATGACTGGTCTTGATATGAGCGTGCTGTCATTAGACTGGGAAGTGAAGGCTACAGGGCGCTGGACAGGGGCTCACTGTGGGGTCCTACAGCCTCATACTGACTTCTGATTAATGAACTTGGTAGCCATTACCCAGCAGGCCAACAGGACGATTGTCAATTACAAATCGAAATAGGTCAAATGGCCTAGGCCTATGTAAAATGATATGTTGTCCTGCAAGCTATCCGTTAAGAGCATGTAGAGACTGAATGAAGTCCGTTTCCACCATGGAGTATGTGCTGCCCCCCCCCCCCCCCCCCCACATCAACTTACACCAAAAATAGCTTCCACATGTGGACCTTTGACTAGTGCTTGACCCTATTAACCCAAAACAAGGCCTACTAATGACACCTCACTCCTGGTCCCAGCTCAGCTGATTCACTGACTGATAGTCACACACTGACGGACAGACAGAGACAGCCAGACAGACGGGGCCTATCAGAGCTGGTTCCTCATACGCTCTATGTTAACCAGGAGGAGGTCAAACAACAGATGGTGGGCAAAGGATTACTGCAAACTCTGTCACAGTCGAGTTTAAGTTAAGCACAGCTCTCCAGCGCAATCACCAAGCTACTCATGCATTATTGAACTATATGCAACCTAGTGTGTGTGCATGTGTCTGTCTGTAGAGAGAGAAAGGCAAAATCTGAAGAACGACTTGTTAAAGAAACCCACCCAAATACAATGAAGAACTCTCATCATGTAACCTTTTGTTTAGAGGACCCTAATCATACACACATGTTCAGAAAACAAGGATCTGGGATTGGCTGGCACAGAACCAGGAGAGGCTTATCACCTATACATATGATATCAAATCATAACCAAACACCAAATCTGATCTACCCAAGCTATGGAACCCCTTATTACACAACCAAAAGGCTGAAAATCTACATCAGAGATTTCATATTTTTTTTTTAGCTCTTTATGGAGATTACAAATATTTTGATCCCCCTCAATTGGAGAGCATTATCACACCATGAAGGAAGGGAGGCACAGGGAGGGTGAAGGCTTTGAACAGGGGAGAGGGGGGAATCATGGCGAGTCTGAAAATAGCCTGATAATTTGTGGTCTGACACAGAAGGCGTCTGATGTAGCGGATGGATCCACAGCTCTGAACTCAGAGGGGAGAGAGGCCTCTTCAGAAAGACATCAATTCCAGGGTGCAGAGAGCACAGATATCCAACAGTCTCCGCTGGCTTGATTATCAGCACTAGAGGCTTGACTATAAACACACACAGGCCACCACAACAACCTGGCTTGCTGAGAATTATACCCAGGTCAATCAATACAAACGTCAGACTGAAGGATGTACAAATGAATAGCTCCCACCCAGGTATTGTGAAAGTACAAAAGGCCTCAACAATAGGTGGGAGAAAAGCTAGGAAACAACCTTTTAGGAATAGAGGAGTCAATTATTACACTTTTGTAATGGTTTTGAAATCAACATTGTCATACGCCCCATAATTTTGCACTAAGGTGCTAGGTAACAGAAAAACACAGACCAAACCATTGTAACAAGGTTGTATGGGAGCAATAGCTATGTGTAGGAACATTTAGTTTCTTTTTACTTTTGTAATAGCTGCCATGACGCAGTACTGTGGCTTTGAAATTCCAGCGGTTCTTAGCCAAGCACACTGACTTCACTGACTTCAGGGTCTTTAGCCAAGCTTTAGCCAAGCTTTAGCCAAGCTAAAGACCCTGAAGATCACTTACAGCTGTCTGCCTGAACACAAACCCCTGAGAAGCCCCTCTGAAATAATATTATGATTGTGGCCCTTCGGGGCCCATTTCCAATACAGAAGGACTGTGGTATATTGGTCTCTCCCTCATCATTAGAACCTACTGGAGTTCACAGGTGCTGGCTGCTCCAAATCCAATTCTAGCAGGCCGGGCCTGATAACTGTCTCAGTGATGAGGCTGCCTGTACTGGGCCAGGGTCTTTGTGGGTGTAGAGACAGACTCTTTGTGTTTGGGCAGAAAGCCTGTCCACCGACCACTCAATTGTCTCACAACATTAAAATCAGCCACGACAGTTCCATTGCCTCTGGCTAATATATACACTGGTTTCTTCTATGGCTAACCCAATGAGGCGTGCACACATGTACAGTTGAAGTCGGAAGTTTACATACACCTTCGCCAAATACATTTAAACTCAGTTTTTCACAATTCCTGACATTTAATCCTAGTAAATATTCCCTGTCTTAGGTCAGTTAGGATCACCACTTTATTTTAAGAATGTGAAATGTCAGAATAATAGTAGATAATTATTTATTTCAGCTTTTAATTCTTTCATCACATTCCCAGTGGGTCAGAAGTTGACATACACTCAATTAGTATTTGGTAGCATTGCCTTTAAATTGTTTAACTTGGGTCAAACGTTTCGGGTAGCCTTCCACAAGCTTACCACAATAAGTTTGGTGAATTTTGGCCCGTTCCTCCTGACAGAGCTGGTGTAACTGAGTCAGGTTTGTAGGCCCCCTTGCTCGCACACGCTTTTTCAGTTCTGCCAACAAATGTTCTATAGGATTGAGGTCAGGGCTTTGTGATGGCCAATCCAATAGCTTGACTTTGTTGTCCTTAAGCCATTTTACCACAACTTTGGAAGTATGCTTGGGGTCATTGTCCACTTGGAACCCATTTGCGACCAAGCTTTAACTCCCTGACTGATGTCCAGAGATGTTGCTTCTATATATCCACATAATTTTCCTGCCTCATGAAGCCATCTATTTTGTGAAGTGCACCAGTCCCTCCTGCAGCAAAGCACCCCCACAACATGATGCTGCCACCCCAGCGCTTTACGGTTGGGATGGTGTACTTCGGCTCGCAAGCCTCCCCCTTTTTCCTCCAAACATAACGATGGTCATTATGGCCAAACAGTTCTATTTTTGTTTCCTCAGACAAGAGGCAATTTCTCCAAAAAGTACAATCTCTGTCCTCATGTGCAGTTGCAAACCGTAGTCTGGCTTTTTTATGGCGGTTTTGGAGAGGTGGCTTCTTCCTTGCTGAGCGGCTTTTCAGGTTATGTAGATATAGAACTCGTTTTACTGTGGATATAGATACTTTTGAACCTGTTTCCTCCAGCATCTTCACAAGGTCCTTTGCTGTTGTTCTGGGATTGATTTGCACTTTTTGCACCAAAGTACCTTCATCTCTAGGAGACAGAACGCGTCTCCTTCCTGAGAAGTATGACGGCTACGTAGTCCCATGGTGTTTATACTTGCGTGCTATTGTTTGTACAAATGAACGTGGTACCTTCAGGCGTTTTGAAATTGCTCCCAAGGATGAACCAGACTTGTGGGGGTTTACAATTTTTTTCTGAGGTCTTGGCTGATTTCTTTTGATTTTCCCATGATGTCAAGCAGAGGCACTGAGTTTGATGGTAGGCCTTGAAATACATCCACAGGTACACCTCCAATTGACTCAAATGATGTCAATTAGCCTATCAGAAGCTTCTAAAGCCATGACATACTTTTCTGGAATTTTCCATGCAACAAAGTAGATGTCCTAACCGACTTGCCAAAACTATAGTTTGTTAACAAGAAATTTGTGGAGTGGTTGAAAAACATGTAAACTTCCGACTTCAACTGTACATGTACACACACACACACAAAAGCCATAGTTTTTAGAGACTGTTGACTGACAAATATTGATCCTTGTTAGTAAAAGAAGGAATTGTCACATTGAGTCACAGTAGAAGAGAAGACTGGGGGTTATTCCATTCAAAACCGTCACCTTCTGGCCTATATACACTAACAAAATGCACACACACGCACATACACATCAAACATTCTCCTTGTAGTCCAAATGCATTATTCACTGTAAAAGGTGCACAGCTTGCCTGAGTTTGAGCATTTACAATTCAAACAGGGCAGAGGCTGAGTCTGCATTGAGAGAGGCTGTGGCTCCAATCTCCATACAGGACGTGCCTGACTTACCAGATGAAGAGAAGGTGAGAGACCCAGAGAAGAAAAGGGAGGGGAGGGAGATAGAGGAACAGGAAGCAAGAGAGAGAGGAAGAGGAGGGATAGTGAGCAAGAGAGATTGAAATAGAAGGGAGAGAGAAATAATCTTTTGCTCGTGGTCTGCATAACTGAGGCTTCACATGATATGATGTCTGTCACATGATGTCCCTCGCTGACGTAGGTGGAGGCTGAGGCCTTAACAGTCACTAGGCGATTTCTCTGCTACCCTTACAAACCTGGACCCCTGGAACAAAGACACAGTCTGTGTGTGTGTGTCTACTGGGACATTGCAGTCTCAGCCACCAGTTCATTGAGATGGATTTATTTTAGATGTAATAATAAAAGGTCAACTTTGAGACAAAGATAAGGCCACTGTTCCTCTCAGGAGGACCAGCTTCACATTTACACAACACAGACCTTCATGCCCAGGCCAACAGTCCCTACAGGCCAGACAGACTCTGGGGCTCCCATAGACATCCATCAAAACACACTGAATTGGACCATATGAATGGATAGATACACAAGCTGACAGAAGACCCGTGTCAAGCATCAACTCTTTAACAATTAAGATATGGAAACCCCCTCCTAATATGGAGGAACACACACGCAAACCTTTGGACGTCCTTCTGTCACAGGACGAGATCAGGCATTGAGCACCTGCTCACACCCCCAGCCTGTACAGATGTAAGATATTCATTTGAGCCAGTTTGCTGCAGGAAAATAATCCTAAGGCAACAGGAAATGTGAATTATTATGTAGATTATAATCAATGGACATTTTTGTAGGGGTTGATTCCTTTTTCATAAGGGAAAATCAAGTCTGAAATTTCATAATAAATGACAAACTTCAGAAGCCTTTTTAAACCTCAAATACACTAAAAGTTCTCCTGCAACAGGCAGATCAAATTAATATTAACATCTGTACCCCACCCTACTCTATGATGACACACACATGCCACCAAACCCCACCTGTCAGAGTGACAAAGAGAACACCTCGGACAGGAGTGGAGCAGGACGATGTCAGACCCCACGCCTATCCTTCTCCAATATACAGACACCTCTTCTGCCAACACAACCCATAATGACCCTACATTTAAACATATCACTTTCACTCTTTTGTGTCCATCTGGAGTGAAAGGAAATATTTTGGACCGCTCAGCCCAGAGTGGATACCAGTGCAGGAACATTTACACAGGCATCATGGCTCTGGATCCAGAGTCATCATAGTCAGCCTCCCTAGTAAAACACATTAGGAGACAAACAGAGATTCTGATTCAAACCAGATGGCCAGATGCAGCAACAGAGCTTGGTGAACTGCACTGTGAAACCCATACGGGCCAGTTGAGGTTAAGTCACCGTTTATAGGTGATATTTCTCAACACGACATGACAGTGACATGACAGTGGATTCCCAATTTATAGGTCACAAAATGCCTTTTTATGGCTAAGGCGTCACCCCTTTTACCTAAACAGTTTACATTTTACTCAGCATACTTGTATACAGCATTCATTATATGTCTATTTGGCTTCAATCAGCAGACATTAAAGAGGCAAAAAGAGGAAGAAGAGGATTTGAGTAAGTAAATAAATAAATAAGACCAGGCCTGCTCGTTAGAATCAAACGAGAAAGAAATTACACCCCAAAAAGACTGTTAAATATGTGAGCCTTTGATCTCTGCCCTAAATGAGCAAGATCCACTCTACAGAAAGGAATGTGTGCGTGTGATGATATAGACTGAGGCTTGCTTTACAGAGAGGGGTTTAACTGAGGTAAAGCTAACCTAACTCTAAAAGTATGCAGCACAGAGCCGTGAGTCAAGAGCACAGACCCAGAGACCAGGGAACTATTAGTCTGAACATTCAGCAGTCTAGGTGTTGACAACTTGAGGAAACACTTCACCTCTACCGTATAGAAGAAAGTCTGATGAAGATTTAGTAGAAAGGTAGAGACATTTTGTATAATAAGGTTTAAACTAGGGTAAAGCGCAAATAAGTGTCAATGCTTTTCATACTGTCTCGTGCAGTAAAATATTGTCAGTATCATTCGGTATCTGTTTGTTATAACATTGGATTTTTACTGTATGTTCATGAGAATGGAGATCGGGATGGTTTTCCAATACTTTACTGAACAGAAAGCCAAGTTCGTCACTTGCTTTGTAGCTGAAGTAGTTATCGTGAAGCATACCACTGGATTATAGGTACACTAGACCACTATGGAACATTCACAACATTGCATGTGTCTGACAGGATCCAGCCTGGTGAAATGTAAACAGAGTCCCCCTGGCTTGGCCTGCCTCTCTGTCCACTGTCCTGTGTGTGAGAAGACCACAGAGCAGAGGATTATGGAAGGGAAATGGAAGTTAGTTAAAAGCTGACCTCTGACATTGATACAACAGTCTTTTGATTCGCTGGATCAGGATGTTCTGTTCTCTGGTGTGGGCTTTAAATGCAAGCTGTCACTTAAATAAAGTCATTATCTAGGTTTTGTCTGAGCGTCAACTGGATAAAGTTGGTAAATCCCTCCCCAATGTGATTCTGTATGGTTTGTTCTATTCGTGACAGAAAGCCAAACAGACAGTTGTCAGATTGTTTGTTTGAAACTGCCAAAAGCATAGAAAGTGCTGTTCCACATTAGTGACACCACATCAGCATCCTGCGAGAGTGTGGTTAGAGAGTGATGATTTCACACCTACGATGTGTAATCTCTCCTCCATAATGTGCAATGACGTCTCAGTCCCCAGTGAGCCTGTAGTATTCTCCTGGTTAACTTTAACACATGACAAGCTGCATATTCATCACTCTCCTGGGTCGGTGGCAGTGTGGTGGTACTGAACTTACAATAACCTGTGATGCCATGAACTGATAGATTCTGGTCGTTAGATATGACATCTTCTGAATAGTCAAAGCTAATTTGAACACTTTCAACTTCAAACTGAGTGAAAGAAGAACGCTCCCCGCCAGCTCAAACTACAAGGATATCAGGTTGAGAGAAAAATCACTGAGTGGCCTAAACATGAAAAATGGCCTTGACTTGTTAGTTATATAGTCTCCTATTTCACAAGACACAAGATCCTAAACTTTTCAATTGCAAGGCATACTTTATGAGTTCAATAACTCTATGTGACTCTGCTACACTGAGACAGTCCAGACAAACTGTGGGTCATTTATTTACATACCAAACTATCAACCCCTCAACAGACCAATAAAGGGTCTGCTTTTCACTGTTAGATACTACTGCACTGTTGGAGCTAGGAACACAAGCATTTTACTACACCCGCAAAAACATCTGCTATATGTGTGTATGCGACCAATACCATTTGATTTGATTTGATTCTGCTGTGTCAATGACACATTTTAGGAGGGGACCCTTACCTGATGTCAATTACTTGAAATTAAACATACTCTATCCCTCAAAGTGCTTCATTCTTAGAACTGTCTGGCTTATCTTTAAAAAAAAGGTGAAGGTTCATTGAAGCTTATCTACATGAACTCAATCCAAGTTCCTCACTCAGCCTCAACTTTACAGCAATGCAGTGAGCTGGACCAAGCTAACGCTGAAGAGCAATACTGAGCTGTTTTCAGACGTGTAGTAGGACTAAGCAGATGAATAGGACAAAACAAGGTCACTGGAGTCCAAAGCCAATTCAATTCACAAAATAGCTATTTTTCCCTCTGTCCTACTGCCTTCCTTCTTCTAACTGTTAATCTGGTTGTGTTGTATTGCTGCTTGTTGGCTCTAAGACCATTGTAACCCTAATAATGGTAATGCCTGTTATTCTGGGCTGGCCAGTTGTCAAGGCACCAACAGACACCAGCAGTCACTCACACACATCTCCTTGGCAATTAGTCAATTTACACAAATAAACGTGTCCCTACAAGAGAGAGCATCTGCGTTGCATTCAAATCTGCAGTGCTATACGGAGTTGCTGGAGCAAGAGTTTGGGTTTATTGTGCAGTATTTCTGCTTTAGGAATGGAGGATTTAATAGGGTGATATTGGTAAGGCCTACTAAATGAACCCCACATGGTGCTCATTCTGAAATATTCTTAGCGCTGCCTCCCATCAACATCTCGCTACCGCAGGGAGACATGCACGTACACACACAGCCTTTTAAACATGTTACATCCATAAACATGGTGTAGAATAGTCTTAAAAGTTTCCTGTTTTCTCAAGTTTCAGGTGGAAGACCATTACAGTGCCCAGTGGTGCCATTACTATCAAACGGAGTTACACAGGTTACACTATCCTTGTGGGGACCTAAAATCCCCAAATGGTCCCCAAAAAGATAGTAAAATTCTCCCTTGTGGGGACATTTCCCACACCCCCATGAGGAAAAAGGCTATTTTAAGCTTAGGGGTTAGGTTCAGAGTTTGGGTTACGGGTTAAGGTTAGTGTTGAGGTTAGGGTTATGGTCAGGGTTAGCGGTTAAGGATTTTGAATGGAAATTCATTTTAGGCCCCACGAGATAGAAGAACATAGTATATGTGTGTGTGTGTGTGTGTGTGGGTACATGTTTGTGTGTGCGTGTGATTGTGTTGGCCTGAGTGTCAGGGTGTTCAGTGTCCCTCATGGGGACATTTCCCACATCCCCATGAGTACAAAGGCTATTTTAAGCCTAGGGGTTAGGTTGTTATGTTTAGAGTTACAATTAGGGTTACAATTAGGGTTAGTGGTTAGGTTTAGGGGTTAAGGTAGGGTTATGGTTAGGGTAAATAGGTTTAGGGTAAATAGAATTATGAATGCTAATTCATTTTAGGTCCCCACGAGGATAGAAGAACATAACGTGTGTGTGTGTGCGTGTGCAGGTACATGCTGTTTGTGTGTGTGTGTGTGGTTGTGAAGGAGAGGATGTACGTGTTTGTGTTGGGGTGTTCAGGATCTCTGGAAGCCGTACGTTGTCCCTTCTCTGATCACAGGAAGCTGGCAGTGCCTCAGACCTCCTATTAGATGCAACTTCCTGACCTCTCCCTCTCCTTTCAGATGGATTGATAAGCAGAGTCCAGAAGGGCAGAGCGGCTACTCTTTCATCTGTGAAACACAGGGCTCACTAGCATCCTCCTGGCTATTAATAGACACACACACACACAAAGTATGGACACTTAAACACCTCAATATGCATAGCCAAGAGAAAAATGCTTCTGTATGCACAGAATAGAATCTTTGGGACATCATAAAATGTTGACCGGTGATGAAGGATCTTTCTGGTCTCTATAATAACCCTCCTCTGTTTTGTTGTTGAGCTTTGACGATATCTGCGACTGCGTCACTCATGGATTCTGCTGTGTGCTTTGAGTCATTGTGAGCTGTGGATGTGATGGGGACCAAAATAACACTTCGCCCACTCCTCAGATGATGCAGAATACGCAGTATGAAAAGCCTGAGCATGAGGGAATAGATGCAACACAGCCCGCAAGACATCTTGGGCCAGATACAAGCAAACCTACACACCAGAACAAGTTCATTTTAGCTTATAAACATTCATTTATTACACCACTTCAAATATGATTTAACATTTAAACAATGTGAAATACCACTGTGTTGGTTAGATTGAATTCTACCTTGGTCATGCTTGCAGCTCAATACGCTACTAAAAGGAACCAATATCCAGTCAGTTAGCTAAATCAATAAACCAATCAAATACATCAACACTGACTGCTGTGTCATCAATCATTTTTTTGTGACTAAACAAATTAATACTGCTCCAATGGGATTCAGTAACGTAATGAAAATAGGAAATGCCATAATTTTCCATCCCAGAGGGAAACATTTAAGTGAAAGTGTGAAAATGTATATTGTTTTGTCTTTTAGCCACCTGACTTGGGGCACTCTTCTGATTTGTTTGTTATGTTGATTATATATATACACATTATATGGATATATATATATTTTTTTTTAATCGACAGTGAGAAGCTAACTTTCTGGCCATATTGATGATGAAAATGCCAGGCGATAACGTCAGATACAACACTGACCTCTGTTGGTGACTCTGCGCTAGAGCTGAAATCTATTCTAATACTTTAAATAACAACTAGGTGGTGTAACAGCAAACTCATCATCCTGCGTAAAAGGACTAATCTGAGTTCACCAGAGCAGAGTAAGGGGACTGTAGATGAACAGAAGGTAAAAGTTAGACTGCTGAACGTGCCAATAATCACAGGAATGTCATGGGAAGCGGAGAGGGGCTGGTAATTAGGTGAGGGGACAGAGATGGAGTTAGATACACCAGACACACAGCTGTGGCGGTATCTTAGCCAGTGTGTGTGACAGTGTGTCAGCGCTGGCCTCTGACCCTGGCCTAAGGGACACAGAGATAATGACTGCATCTCCTGATGTTAACGGGAGAACATGTAAAGGGACGTGAATAAACAGTGCAAACCCTAACAAGTGTGGCGGGTGGAAATTGTAGGCTGTGGAACGTAGTGAAGTCAGTGTGGGGCTGACGGCTGCGAGACTCCCCCTTTATTCCAGGTGACAGTTCAATAAGCCAGGATCAGCACCAGTGGAGACGCAGGCTGAATAAATCCTCTAGACTCCAAAGCAGAGCAGAACACTGCCTTCAAGGCTAGAAACTACTGGGGATGGAGCTCTCCGGCAAATCCATCAAGGGGGAGAGTGCATTGATCAATTTATTTTCCTAATTTCAGAGTGGATCAAACATGCAAACAGCAACCACAAGGTTTGTATGCAAATCGAACAAAATCACGAGGACGAATGTTTTCCTACAGGAATGTAAAGTTACACTAACAATGACAGTCAAAGTTACAAATCGATTCAGAATACCAAATGCACTCCAGACATTGGGATTCACTTGCCCTCTCCCTCTCTCCTACATACTGTAGATAAGCTGGTCTACATCACTATCTAGTGAGTCTGACTTCATCCTCTTCTCCAGTCTCTCTCTGGGTCAAAGAGGGATTTTCTGATACCTATCTGTCTCTGTCCAATACCCAGAGTGCTTGGCACCTGTTCAATATGACCTCTAATAACAGTCTAGGAAAATAGATGGGTATCAGACTAAAGCAACAAGACACACAGAGATACCCCTAGTCTGGCACAAGATTACGATATGTTTTTGTTCAGGAACCAGCTGTGGAACACACAGTGCCATGAGGACCATCTCTCCTGGTTGTTAAAAACATTATGTAATCGCATATCACTATTAAGAAATGATAACACAATAATAAAAGCTGGGTGACTGTTCCATTTTTAAACATCCATATTTGATATCTATTGCTGCAAACGAATTGCCCTTTAGGACAAAGGATATGTACTCCAGTCTAGTCTGTATGAGACATGTTCGCCTCCCTGTGGAAAAACAAATGTGTTTCTACACAGACAGTAAACACAAACAACTAAGTGAAGGTGGAGAACAAGGCTCCTCAGAGCTTAAAACAAGATTTGGTCCCATAGAATCAGAAAACAAGGAATGTTAGCCCCAACACTGAATAAAAGGCTTTGAAGGTCCCAGAATGAAAAGCACCTACTCAAAATGCAAGTCATCACAATGCCGAGTCAAAACAAAAAGAGCCTGTTTTGGCTTGTGACTTCTGGGCTCTCTGATTATGTGGGTTTTCTGTCACTGGCACACTGGTCACTCCACAGCGTCAAAGTCAGGGTAAAGAGACGACTTCTGTTGTCTGTCCGGGCCAAGACTTTAAACAACAGCACTTCAATTTTGCTTTATGGCTGTTTAGAGAACTTGATGCACAAGTAGATGGGCTGTAGGAATGTGAAGCCTTATACACTACCACAATTATAGTATAGTTAAAATTTGCACAGCATACACTAATGACTTCAAATATTTAATTTAGGTTACGGAGTAAACGTTATTTATAATAAGGGTTACATGGATGGTCAGCAAAATATATTGTACCTAAACCCTCCCTGAATGCTTGAAAAAAACAAAAAAACAAGTGACCCTCCTTTATACCCTAAATAATAATTAAAACAAAGTGGATAGCAGAAAACATGTCTACCATTTACCCTCACTTCTTGGACAGACCTGAGCCATAGATATGCGTTTTTTAAAACTGTTCTTCATCCTGTAAGCGTTACATGGCAACACAGGAATTTTGATAGCGCACAGGGCTGCGGGCCAGAAGGTTGTGGGTTTGCAGACCACTGTGGACAAGAATAGGGGTGGAAAGATAACTTTTATAGTAAAAATATTGTATGAATCTATCATCGTATTTGCAGGTCCGAGAAAAAAATGTCCTTTTATAAACATTTGATGCAATTCTACATAATTTTTCACATTAGCGGGATATTATTTTAATACCACACAAATTACTGAAAGTACAGGCTAAGGAATGGACAGATAGCTAGGCCTATGTGTTCATCTTACCATATTTATCCAATGGCAAATTAGTGTCTTGTTCGCCACGAAACTGTCCCTGTTGGCAAATAATTCAATTGAGACGTCATTAGGAGTCTGATGATGGTACCAATGCAGAAACATTAAGCTTTAATTTCTGGCTACTCTTCTTCCGTGGCTTAACCCAACGAGAGGTCACAAGTTTTTCCCTAAAAGCTGTCTGGGTTTTAGGGCTGTCCCCAATTGGTACAAATTTTAAATAATGTCTTCATCCATTTTTTTATATTTAACTAGGCAAGTCAGTTAAGAACAAAATTATTTTTTACAATGTCATATATAGACACACCCTATGTGTTTTAATGAAATCAACTATATACAGTGCCTTCGGAATGTATTAACACCCCTAGACATTTTCCACATTTTGTTACGTTACAACCTTATTCTAAAATGGACTAAATAAAAAACAGAAATACCATATTTACATAAGTATTCAGACCCTTTGCTATGAGACTTTCAAATTGAGCTCAGGTGCATCCTGTTTCCATTGATCATCCTTGAGATGTTTCTACAACTTGGAGTCCACCTGTGGTAAATTAAATTGATTGACATGATTTGGAAAGGCACACACCTGTCTATATAAAGGTCCCACAGTTGACAGTGCATGTCAGAGTAAAAACCAAGCCATGAGGTCGAAGGAATGGTCCGTAGAACCCCGAGACTGTGTCGAGGCACAGATCTGTGAAGGGTACCAAACTATTTCTGCAGCATTGACTGTCCGCAAGAACACAGTGGCCTGGATCATTCTTAAATGGGACAAGTTTAGAACCATCAAGAGGCCGCCCGACCAAACTGAGCAATCGGGGGAGAAGGGCCTTGGTCAGGGAGGTGACCAAGAACCCGATGGTCACTCTGACAGAGCTCTAAAGTTATTCTGTGGAGATGGGAGAACCTTCCAGAATGGCAACCATCTCTGCTGCACTCCACCAATCAGGCCTTTATGGTAGAGTGGCCAGACGGATGCCACTCCTCAGTAAAAAGGCACATAACAGCCCGCTTGGAGTTAGCCAAAAGGCACCTAAAGACTCTCAGACCATATGAAACAAGATTCTCTGGTCTGATGAAACCAAGATTAAATTCCTTGGCCTGATTGCCAAGCGTCACATCTAGAGGAAACCTGGCACTATCCCTATGGTGAAGCATGGTGGTGGCAGCATCATGCTGTGGGGTTGTTTTTCAGTGGCAGGGACTGGGAGACTAGTCGGGATCGAGGCAAAGACGAACGGAGCAAAGTATAAAGAGATCCTTGATGAAAACCTGCCCCAGAGCGCTCAGGACCTCAGACTGGGGCAAAGGTTCACCCTCCAACAGGACAACGACCCTAAGCAAACAGCATAAACAACGCAGGAGTGGCATCGGGAGAAGTCTATGAATGTGCTTGAGTGGCCCAGCCAGAGCCCGGACATGAACCCAATCTAACATATCTGGAGAGACCTAAAAATAGCTGTGCAGCAATGCCCCCCTCCAACCTGACAGAGCTTGAGAGAATCTGCAGAGAAGAATGGCAGAAACTCCCCAAATACAGGTGTGCCGAGCTTGTAGCGTCATACCCAAGAATACTCGAAGCTGTAATTGCTGCCAAAGGTGCTTCAACAAAGTACTGAATAAAGGGTCAGAATACTTATGTAAATGTGATATTTCTGGTTTTTATTTTTAATAAATTAGCCAACATTTCTAAAAACCTGTTTTTGCTTTGTCATTATGGAGTGTAGATAATAAAAAAATATGTTTTAGAATAAGGCTTAAACCTAACAAAATGTGGAAAAGTCAAGGCACTGTATGCATTGAGCTTGTCTGGTGCTTTAAGTTCACTGTTTGATGAAATAACACTCAAATGACTCAAGCGGGAGCCAGAGATCTTTTTAATTTTTTATTTTACCTGACCCGACTATCATCTTGCTCCTACTGGTTTTCGCAGATTCTGCCTTACTCTCCGGAAGTTGCCGGTAATAGGCTACACGAGGAGTCAGCAAACTTTCATGTGTAATGCCAATTTATCTTACCATTTCTACTGATCTGCGTGCCAGTTATGGTTTTCATATATACATTTGTAGAACGGTTTCATTTCATTATTATAATAAAGTCTTTGTATCTCAAAATCACTGTCACGTGGTTAATCAAAATTCTATCGAAATGAAAATGATACAAACCTAAAAAGTAACTTCTATTGCCATTGCTAACTATGTAAAAATAGCATATAAAGCCAACAAATAAAAACATTGCAGCCTGCAGGTAGAAAATATCCTGATAAAAATAAATATATCACATTGGCTATGCACGGCCTGTCTGCAACGAACTTGAAACACTGTATCAAGTTGGGTCTGGCCTGAAGCTTCTTGCAACACTGTATAACATATTTTGGGCCCTCAGATTTACCAGAGCCAGTGAGCTTAGGACAGATACAGCTGTAGGCTATTTGCGCAAGGGATAAGAAGTAATCAGGTAGGCCTATTTTATGACGTTTCCACTGGGTCACAACACAGTCATCAGATTACCATAGCACAAATAAGAATACAAACACATCCGTCATGTAATCATTAGCTTAAATGACGACACCCTTGTAACAGAAAACACACATACACGAATTTCATCTCCCTGAGCAGCGTACAGCATCTGTTGCAGTGGTGTCATAGATAGCAGCATCATTACTACATGGATCTCATCCAGACTCAAGATATAATTTCCCCTCTCCAGGTAGACAAACACAGAAAGACCATAAAGAGCAGCGCTTACAACACAATATTTCAATATGACTGGGGATCAAAGGAGAGCACTGGATAGGAGAGACACTGAACTAATAAAACAGGCTCTTATCTGGGGAGGGGTCTTTCCACAATGACCTCTGTTTGCGTCACATGGGGTGACTTTTAGATGCAGCTAACCCTGGTTCATCTCAACTTTTAACATGCCACTTTATTGGAATTCACGAGCCGTCCGATTGGCCCTCGGTGTCTCAGCGGGCTACCACATGCTTCCCCGTTTCCGTGACCACCATATCTAATGGAAAGTTAAATGTTTTATTTTTTTACAGACAATCAAAGACAGCCTCTCCCTCTTGAGCCCATAGAGAAGCTTTCAAAGAAGCAACTGATCTTGACCCAGCCTTTGATGCAGAGAGAGACAGAGGAGTAAGAGAGCGAGTAAGAGAGATAGAAAGGGAGGGGAAAAAGAGGGAGGATAGGCTCCCAACCCTGTCAGAGGATCTGTAAAGGTCAAACTATGATTAATTTCAGGGTTAAATAGTTCTCTGGGTTTGTATTATTGCTGAGCAAAAACCCTCCGGCGCTGTCAAAACACAGGCATTTAAAATTGGATCCTCTTAAACGACAAAGACAAAACATTCAATTTACACAATAAAAAGCCGACATCTCCTCATTTGCCTCCTGACCTAAATGAGTGTTACCACGCGGCACAGATGTTGCTGCTTTCCACTTCAAAGGACACAGGGAGTGGAGTGGAGGAGATAGGGATTTGGTCCAATAATTACCAGTAAACCTCTTCAGGGCTTTCACTGGAGGTTGGCATCTATCTCCATGCCAATACTGAGACTACAGAGAAGAGAGGAATCATGGTAAATCCAACAGGCCTATTGTGTGGTGGTGACCACCAGGGTCACCCCCCCCCCCCCTCGCCTTCGTAGTGCTGTGGCCTCTTCAGAACTAAAACAAGAGGGTCCTTTTTAAAGGGCCATTTATATGCCAAGCCAGGCTGACAGTTTTATTTGACTGTGCTGCTTGTTAACATGATGAATAGCAAGGTGGGTCTGTGTTATGCAGATCAGATCGGGTTACTGTGAGGACAGACGTCAGTGGGCTTTCAGGGCGCTCACTGAGGCCGGGTTAAAACTCAAACACCCTCCATATTAGAGGTCGACCGATTATGATTTTTCAACGCCGATACCGATTATTGGAGGACCAAAAAAAAGCTGATACCGATTAATCGGCCGAATTTTAAAATGTATTTGTAATAATGACAATTACAACAAAACTCAAATGAACACTTATTTTAACTTAATATAATACATCAATAAAATCAATTTAGCCTCAAATAAATAATGAAACATGTTCAATTTGGTTTAAATAATGCAAAAACAAAGTGTTGGAGAAGCACGTAAAAGTGCAATATGTGCCATGTAAGAAAGCTAACGTTTAAGTTTCTTGCTCAGAACATGAGAACATATGAAAGCTGGTGGTTCCTTTTAACATGAGTCTTCAATATTTCCAGGTAAGATGTTTTAGGTTGTAGTTATAATAGGAATTATAGGACTATTTCTCTCTATACCATTTGTATTTCATATACCTTTGACTATTGGATGTTCTTATAGGCACTTTAGTATTGCCAGTGTAACAGTATAGCTTCCGTCCCTTTCCTCGCTCCTACCTGAGCTCGAACCAGGAACACATCGACAACAGCCACCCTCGAAGCAGCGTTACCCATGCAGAACAAGGTGAACAACTACTCCAAGTCTCAGAGCGAGTGACGTTTGAAACGCTATTAGCGCGCACCCCGCTAACTAGCTAGCTATTTCACATCGGTTACACCAGCTTAATCTCGGGAGTTGATAGGCTTGAAGTCATAAAAAGCGCAATGCTTGAAGCACAGCGACGAGCTGCTGGCAAAACGCACAAAATTGCTGTTTGAATGAATGCTTACGAGCCTGCTGGTGCCTACCATCGCTCAGTCAGACTGCTCTATCAAATCATAGACTTAATTATAACATAATAACACACAGAAATACGAGCCTTAGGTCATTAATATGGTAGAATCCGGAAACTATCATCTCGAAAACAAAACATTTATTCTTTCAGTGAAATACGGAACCGTTCCGTAATTTATCTAACGGGTGGCATCCATAAGTCTAAATATTCCTGTTACATTGCACAACCTTCAATGTTATGTCATAATTACGTAAAATCCTGGCGGTCCAAACTGTTGCATATACCCTGACTCTGCGTGCAATGAACGCAAGAGAAGTGACACAATTTCACCTGGTAAATATTGCCTGCCAAATCAGTGTCCAAAAATACCGATTTCCGATTGTTATGAAAACTTGAAATCGGCCCTAATTAATCGTCCATTCCGATTAATCGGTCGACCTCTACTCCATATCCCCTCTCCTCTGATTTTACTTCAACTTGGGTTTCAGCTTAGGCCAGTGGTGCATACAAGAGCAGGCTCTTGTTTTCAATTATGAAAAGCTGTTGCGCAGCAACTGACTGCCTTCCTGAAGACAAACAATGTATACGAAATGCTTCAGTCTGGTTTTAGACCCCATCATAGCACTGAGACTGCACTTGTGAAGGTGGTAAATGACCTTTTAATGGCGTCAGACCAAGGCTCTGCATCTGTCCTCGTGCTCCTAGACCTTAGTGCTGCTTTTGATACCATCGATCACCACATTCTTTTGGAGAGATTGGAAACCCAAATTGGTCTACACGGACAAGTTCTGGCCTTGTTTAGATCTTATCTGTCGGAAAGATATCAGTTTGTCTCTGTGAATGGTTTGTAAATTTCGGTGTTCCTCAAGGTTCCGTTTTAGGACCACTATTGTTTTCACTATATATTTTACCTCTTGGGGATGTCATTCGAAAACATAATGTTAACTTTCACTGCTATGCGGATGACACACAGCTGTACATTTCAATGAAACAGGTGACCCTGATCTCTCTTTTGACAAACATATCAAGACTGTTTCAAGGACAGAAAATCAGAAACTTTCTGTCCAAAAATGATGCAGAAAAATGTATCCATGCTTTTGTTACTTCTAGGTTAGACTACTCCAATGCTCTACTTTCTGGCTTCCCGGATAAAGCACAAAATAAACTTTAGTTAGTGCTAAATGCGGCTGCTAGAATCCTGACTAGAACCCCCAAAAATGATCATATTACTCCAGTGCTAGCCTCCCTACACTGGCTTCCTGTTAAGGCAAGGGCTGATTTCAAGGTTTTACTACTAACCTACAAAGCATTACATGGGCTTGCTCCTACCTATCTTTCCGATTTGGTCCTGCCGTACATACCTACACGTACGCTACGGTCACAAGACGCATGCCTCCTAATTGTCCCTAGAATTTCTATGCAAACTGCTGGAGGCAGGGCTTTCTCCTATAGAGCTCCATTTTTATGGAATGGTCTGCCTACCCATGTGAGAGACGCAGACTCGGTCTCAACCTTTAAGTCTTTATTCAAGACTCATCTCTCAGTGGTTCATATGATTTGAGTGTAGTCTGGCCCAGGAGTGTGAAGGTGAACGGAAAGGCTCTGGAGCAACGAACGCCCTTGCTGTCTCTGCCTGGCCGGTTCCCCTCTCTCCACTGGGATTCTCTGCTCTAACCCTATTAAAGGGGCTGAGTCACTGGCTTACTGTGCTCTTCCATGCCGTCCCTAGAGGGGTGCGTCACTTGAGTGGGTTGAGTCACTGACGTGATCGTCTGTCTGGGTTGGCGCCCCCCCCTTGGGTTGTGCTGTGGGCTAACTCTGCCTTGTCTCAGGATGGTTGGTGTCGAAGATATCCCTCTAGTGGTGTGGGGTCTGTGCTTTGGCAAACTGGGTGGGTTATATCCTGCCTGTTTGGCCTTGTCCGGGGGTATCATCGGATGGGGCCACAGTGTCTCTGACCCCTCCTGTCTCAGCCTCCAGTATTTATGCTGCAGTAGTTTATGTGTCGGGGGGCTAGGGTCAGACTGTTTTATATCTGGAGTACTTCTCCTGTCTTATCCGGTGTCCTGTGTGAATTTAAGTATGCCCTCTCTAATTCTCTCTTTCTCTCGGAGGACCTGAGCCCTAGCACCATGCCTCAGGACTACCTGGCATGATGACTCCTTGCTGTCCCCAGTCCACCTGGCCATGCTGCTGCTCGAGTTTCAACTGTTCTGCCTGCGGCTATGGAACCCTGACCTGTTCACCGGACGTGCTACCTGTCCCAGACCAGCTGTTTTCAACTCTCTAGAGACAGCAGGAGCGGTAGAGATACTCTCAATGATCGGCTATGAAAAGCCAACTGACATTTACTCCTGAGGTGCTGACTTGTTGCACCCGCGGCAACTACTGTGATTATTATTATTTGACCATGCTGGTCATTTATGAACATTTGAACATCTTGTTCTGTTATAATCTCCACCTGGCACAGCCAGAAGAGAACTGGCCACCCCTCATAGGGGTTCATGGATTCCTCTCTAGGTTTCTTCCTAGGTTTTGGCCTTTCTAGGGAATTTTTCCTAGCCACCGTACTTCTACACCTGCATTGCTTGCTGTTTGGGGTTTTAGGCTGGGTTTCTGTACAGCACTTTGAGATATCAGCTGATGTAAGAAGGGCTATATAAATACATTTTATTTGATTTAATTTTTCCAAACAGTACTGCAAATACCACGACTAGCCTACTGTACCACGTGAATTAAGGTACTGGCAAGAAGAAATTACTGCAAATGGGAACATTTTCCAGGAGTTACAGTAAAATTACTATAACTGCCCTAGTATTAACTACTGGTCAAGTGTTAACATTCAAGCCCCATTATCATTGGCAGTGGTGCGCCAACATGCCTTGGCAGTGCGTTGTGCGAGTTATTGAACACAGCTTTAAAAAACACCGGTGGAGAGTTAAGTGGGTCACACGATCAGGCTGATCAGATATCTGCTCTCACACAGTGCTCATGTTAATAAGCTCTGTAATGAGTCTCATTAGCACAAAGAAAATCAATCAAGCCAACGGCTAGCATTAATAATTCAAAGGAGCGCGTTGTGCAAGTTAAATCCACTCCTGTCTTCCCCTATCCTAACCTACCCTGCCTAGAGCTGCCAACTCTGGTTACACAGCTACACTGGCTCTTTAGTAATGTGCAGCTACTGTTCATCAGAATATATTGGCATTATTGAAATGAACAGATTGAATTGTTCTGAAGCCAGAGGCAAATCAAACTAATCGCCTGAATCAATACAACTAGGCATACAGCAGTCTATTCATCCTGTAGTCTATTCATCCTGTAGTCTATTCATCCTGTAGTCTATTCATCCTGTAGTCTATTTAGAAGACTGTAGCTCACAGTAACGCATAACATATTACCGTTTGCATACATTGCTTTTCTGAGAACAAATCATGTTATACTAAAGTGTACTAAAAACTCCAATTCTTATTGGAGTTTTCCTTTAGTCAATCTTTTTCAGAATCCATACTGAGTGTGATTGGTTGGATTAAAGCTTAACGGTGAAGAATCGGTGAAGAATCTGGTCAGTAGTAGACCTGAGTCATTTAAAATGGATGGCACTTGACTGGGCCTTCAATAGGACCTGAATGGGACCCGCCAACAATAAAACCACTGCGGCAGAGTAGGCATAAAACCCCAGGACACCAGCTTAGCGGAAGCTTCTTTATAGCACGGAAGAAGGAAAGAAGAAAAAAAACTGGCACAAACTCTTCCTGAAATCTCAAGCTCCTGAACATTTAGAAAAGCATCAATATTTTTGAGAATTCTGGAGATACACACGTTAAAGTGTAGGGAATTACTTAGCCCAGTCCCTTTTACTGTTATTTATTCATTTCTGAGAGTTCAACCCAGTTCTTTAAATGGCCTGGCTTTCCCAACCTCCTTGGCTTTCCTCCAGACTCACACAGTGGAGGTCATCAAAGAGGGTTCTGTTGTGCAACTATGTCTGACATCAGCAACAGTGGCTGTTTAAGGGCTGTTATAGAGAACCAGATTTTTTATTTTTTTATTTTAAATAGCCCAGTCCCAAACCACATACACATCATCATCAATAATTTCCCAGGGAGACAATTCAAGGTCTGATTTTGGTAGTCTTGCAAGTCACTGTGTTGACTTAGTAGTTTTGTCACTCTTAGTTAATAAACAGCAGGGTTATATAGTAGCCTAGCTACAATACTGTCTATCCTATGTACGCACCTGCCTTCTCCGATTACCTAATCTCCAACACTGAGGTCAGCTAAAGTCCACATTCAAAATAAAACACCCATATCTATATCAATCGGCATGAAAACATGCTTTGCTGAGAACCAGAGAGGAAGAGACTGGTTGGAGTGTTTTCTTTTAGGAAGGTACAAAGGAGTTCAGTGATGTTCGTAGCCATAAAGTTCCCTCGTACTGTTCTAGCTTCTGCACACAAAGCAGAGTTTTCAAGGCCGTCTGTAAGAAATGTCTGCCGTTGGGTTGGTTTGTCGGGAAAAGGTTTACTTTTATTGTGGCACTGCAAACACAGGCAATTAAAGGCACATTCCAGAGGTTGGCTGTTGCCCTGTAATAGTTTACAGAACGGAGGCCTGATGAGCCTCTGCCTAGACTGGCAGCCCCTCCTCTCTCATTGTAGACCCTCTTTTACAGACAGACCAGGCTTGGCCTTCATTAAGGCTGCTTACATTGCTGATAGAGAGGACGAAAAATGAAACCATCATGTAGAGGTAAAAGTTATTGCTTTCAATAATCGATGAGTGCCCCGATTTAACACTGAATAGAGCTTTTGCTTGTCACACCCACACACAGCTCAACTATTTTAAACAATTCTGGAAAATGAATGTTGTCTTAATATATAGCTTCATAGTGAATCATACCTAAACACAATACAGTTTATAAGTGCGGCATATGAAAGTCTACCCAACGATCATTCCTTTCACTCTAACACAAATACAAGCGGAAAGTGTGTGTAGAATGACTGCTTAAAATATCCCATACTGCATGAATGGCTTTCTTAAAGTCAACTTATGTTAGGGCACACAGATCATGAACAATGCCTTGCTGACTCTGATATGCATGGCTGAGTCCATTAAAAACCTTAACACATGAGGGCTTCAGTAACTCACAGGTGTCCTCCAGACCAGTGCTCTAGCAGAGAAGGAAGTGTCCAATGCCTCAAACTGGAATAGAGATATGGTCTATACTATTCAAGAGCAGTATGTATTCAGAGTTTCCTCGGGATGTTTTCTCAAACAAGGAGCAAGCACTATTCCACCTTACCAACTACCACCACTGAATCTTTTAACTGATACTGACTGAAGTTTTTGGCAGGGAGGGAGTAGAGAGATGCCCTGCAAAAGTAAGTGTATAAATAGAGAAGGAGAGAGAGAGGGTCCCTACCTCCATTGTTGCAGAGTGAAGCCCGGTCACTGGTCTCCACACACGTTACACAGCTGTTCACTCTCTGATTCCGCAAGGGTGTTCAGCTAGTGACCGAGAGAAGAACCAATATATGATACCTCCTTGTATCACGCATCTCTTCATCAAACACATACAGTATGCTGTCTCTCTGTCTCTCACATGACAACAATTCACATTGGGACAGAGTAGGTTTACAGATTATCCCGAAAGGCATCGGAAAATTGAGACATTACAATGACATAAATCCAGGTGCATTAGGCATACTCCCTTTGAGTATATGACCTGGGCCACATTCCCCCAAAATATCACTGAAACAGAGAAAATATGTTGAAAAAAATATAGTTTTCTGTGCCTCTGTCTAACAGTTCATAAAACCAGAAGTCTCTAGGAAAGGTTTGACAAAGTATGCGTATTGGCGTAGAATACAAACCAGCTATTCATCAGCGGGCCAATTAATGTGACTTAATTCGTCTTTGATTTGTACTGGTGGATGCGTTATCTTTCCTGAGCAGATGTAACTTCCCCAGGGAAACGGTGCAAAGAGGAATGCACTGCTTTGCCGATTGAGAAACAAAGTCCACAGACTGCACTTACACAGCACAGTGTTTGTGGAAACTGGTAACCACACTGATGCTGTTGTCATGCAACCATCGTTTTACTACATTTCTGCCCAAACGTGGGATCCTATGAAAAACGACAACTTGCATCACTCACCGTTCTACTGGATACTCTCTTCTTGGAGCTGCGAGGGAACATGCCAGTCTTGTTCCAGGACAGTGGGATGAGAACTGAGACCAATAAAGCAAAAGGTACACTTGAAGAGTGTCCGCACACGTTCGTAAACAAATCCTGGCGCTCGACTTTCCTCAAACAAACAGAGAGCCCTGCCCTCGCGTTTCATTCATAAATGAAGAAGCGCGGTTTCCGGATACTCCAGCTCTACCTTATTGCCTCCAATAGAAGCAGCAAATTCCGCAGACTATATTAATCTTGACTGTCACGTTCCTGACCTGTTTTCCTTTGTTTTGTATTTGTTTTAGTTGGTCAGGGCGTGAGTTGGGTGGGTTGGTCTAGGTTTGATTTTCTATGTTGGGATTTTGTGTTCGGMCTGGTATGATTCTCAATCAGAGACAGCTGTCAATCGTTGTCCCTGATTGAGAATCATACTWAGGCAGCCTGGGTTTCACYTGTGTTTTGTGGGTGTTTGTTCCTGTGTCAGTGTTTGGGCCACACAGGACTGTTTCAGGTTAGTCACGTTTGTTGGTTGTTGTATTTTGTAGTGTTTGTTGTTTTCCCATTAAAATATGAATACTTACCAATCCGCATCTTGGTCCGATCCATGCTCCTCCTCGTCTGAGGAGGAGAACGACTATGACAGCCGTTACATTGACAGCTAAATATTGCAAGTAACACTTTACACTGTCGTAAAATTAAAGTGTTATCCATACTCACTACGTTCATTAGGCTACATAGAAACAAGTGAATTGTCAGAGAGTATTTTTCTATCATATAGGCCTACTGTATGAAATAAGCTAAACAGTAGGTCAAAGTTGGAAAACTTTGTCATTGCCTTTGAATCCTTCATGAGTTTTCCTATGCTAATGTTTTACCATCAGACTGTAACCAAGCCAACCCAAGAAACTCCCCTTCTCAAACACAGAACTGAGGACTCACTTTACTGTATTCTCTCCAAGTCACATTTGGCCAGAAATTATACATTTTACCCCCATTTGTTTGATGAAGTGTCCAACTTTTTCCTCCCACTCTGGAATTTCCCATTTCAATTTCCTGTGAGGTATTGCAGGCAGAGTTGGCTCTCCAACAAGTGCTTGCCATTTACCACCAGAGAAAAGCTTTGCCGCATTACCAAGACAGGCAGACAGACTCAATGCACTCGAGAGCTTTGAGTCCCAAGGCCTTTCCTCTCAAAGGAGAATTCTTCACAGAGAGCAGAGCCATGTTAAGAATATCACTGCAATAATCTCCATGCTCAGGGCTCTATTCACTTTACTGGGCAATCGTATATTTATTTCTCTTACAATTCATTCAAAGGATGGTATTACTGCCTAATATATTATACAACTCCTTGAATTCCCTCTTGGCTTTTCTCTATCTTCAACATGCTCATGTACCACTCAATTCACTACAGTGCTATGTGCTTAGCTTGCTTCACTTCCCACAATGTTCAGACATCTGTTTTCAACTCTTTTGAATCTGGAACAAGGTTGCACTACTATGAAGAAGCAGCACTGAGGCACAGATGATAAAATAAAGATAGTCAGCGCTGTCTACTGTTTCTAGGTGAGAGCTTTGACCTTCAGACTTCCTCACTCCTGTGGACTAAAACATCCACAATGTTCCACATCAGCAGGCTCTATACAGACATAGAGAGATAGAAAGAGAGAGAGAGGGGGGGGGGGGGGGGGTGAGAGATTGAGTGAAAGAGAGTCCTGCAGAGGAATAACTTAACCCTGTCTAACACATACACACGAAGGTCCACATTGTGTATGTACAGCAAGCTAGAGGCTAATGAAACCTCGTGTTAGTTCAAAGCGTGTGTAATTACCAGGGGAGTGGTGATGGTGGTGGGGGCTGTTCTACAAGGTGTTTTATCTGACGCTGGGTTTACGATAATCCTGATGTTATCTAATAACAGGATTGAGGATCATCATGGCCGAGGTGTCTAATAGTAGCCACCTGTATATTCTTCAAAAAGACACATGGACAAGTATTATACCAATGGTTACAAATTATTAGGGCTATGTTCCAAATCAAAGGAAAATCATATTTTTTCCCCCATACTTATTTTTCCCAGGCCATGCCATGAATTTATACCTCACAATTTTCAGTGTTCAGAAAAATAAATGTCTTTAGGATAAGGGCACATGTGTTGGGAATGTACAGTAGAGCCCCAGGACCTATAAGGACTGAGGTCACTGCTTTATTCTGGGTGGGAAGATCTGGGAATATGTCTGATTTGAGCACACACAGGCACAGACACGCAAGCACGGGTACAGATACAGACACAGACAACCACGACCCCCCCCCCCCACACACACACCTGATTTTACACGATGGTTAGATATAAACTGTAGTTCAAAATAAAAAATAAAAAATACAAACATGGAATAGAATAGAAATTCATTCTAAATATTCACTCCAGTACAAGGTGATGATATGAAACAGTGTAATCTATACATAATACACACAAAACAATATTCCACATTGACAGGGGACTCCAACCACTCCCAGCATTAAATGTGCTCTAAAAAATATGAACACGCAGTCTGCACAGCTCTACGAGGTTAGATGAAGGAAACAGCTAAACTTGCTCTATTGCATAATTTAGAGGTAACTCTCTCTGCACTGCTGCAGGGGGAAATGTCAAAGCTTTCAATGGAATACTGCATACTAAGGTGGTTTTAGTAGCAAACCCACAAAGGGGTTTTCTGTCTGTTACCACTTAGTTAGCATGGCACAGGGCTCTGGTTGGTGATACAGGGTGCAGTGATGCTGAACTCGCCCAAAGGGGAGGAGGCAACAGTTCAGGTGGGACACTGCGGCTGCTCTAACCCTAGGCTAAACACTTTACCTGGATAACTATATCAACCCACTTATTTAGCCGTCTGTTCCAGATTGAGTATTGCCAGAGGATATGAGTGAGCATGTGAAGAGCGGTGTCACGACTTCCGCCGAAGTTGGCTCCCCTGCCTGTTCGGGCGGTGCTCGGCGGTCGTCGTCACCGTCCTACTAGCCGCCACCGATCCCTTTTTTCGTTTGTCTGTTTGTTTTGTCTTATTAGTTTCACCTGTGTTTCTGTTGTTTTCGTAAATGAGCTTCCCTATATTTAGTAGGTAGACCCGCCCTTGTTTTGTGCGGGATTGTCTTTATGTTACGTGTGTGTGTTTTAGGTAGAGGTGTATTATTTTTTCTATTTACTTGGTACCCTGTGTTTTTGGGTTATCAAGTTGTTCTCTGCGCCCTGGATGTTTGGGCTTATCATTTTTTGTGCATTAGTAAAAGGAATATTTTTTCCAAGTGGATCTCTCTCTGCGTCTGATTCCTTCACCCACCTAGTCCCGCGTGACAGAATCCCGCACCTAAACAAATGGAATCAGCAGGAGCAGCCGCATCTCCTCTCCCATCGATGGAGGAAAAGGTCCTCCATCATATCAGTGTTATCCACAGGATTGGGTCAGCTATGGATCAAATGATGGAGAGGATGGATCGATGGGAGAGGAGTGGCCTTCCCACCTCATCTCCAGTACCCCCTCCTCCAGCACCTCCTGTTCCTGCTACCGCATCCGGCTCCGGGGCTCTTCGGCTGGCGCTCCCACGGGAGTATGATGGAACGGCGGCTGGGTGTCAGGGTTTCCTTCTCCAACTGGAACTTTACCTGGCGACCGTTCGTCCTACTCTCTCCGGAGAGGAGAGCGTGAGCGCCCTCGTCTCCTGTYTGACTGGACGAGCTCTCGAGTGGGCCAACGCAGTGTGGAATGGCCCAGACTCGGCGAGGGATMATTACCCTGAGTTCACCCGCCCATTCCGAGCTGTGTTTGACCACCCACCAGAGGGTCGTGCGGCAGGTGAACGGCTGTTCCACCTGCGTCAGGAGACGAGGAGCGCACAGGATTTTGCCCTGGAGTTCAGGACCTTGGCCGCAGGAGCAGGGTGGAACGACAGGGCCTTAATAGACCATTTCCGATGTAGCCTTAGGGAGGACGTCCGCAGGGAGCTAGCGTGTCGGGACACCACCCTCACGCTGGATGAACTCATTGACATGGCCATCCGTCTCGACAACCTGCTGGCTGCCCGCGGACGTTCGGAACAGGTCCTGTCGTTTCCACCTCCCAGCCCTCCTGCTCCTATCCCTATGGAGTTAGGGAGGGCAGCGTCGAGGGGGACCGGAGGAGGAGTGTCCTCCTGCACCAGTTGTGATCGGCGAGGGCACACGGCCGACCGGTGCTGAAGGAACTCGTCTGGGAGTCGGGAGGGCAGGCGGAGCACTACTCGATCACCCCAGGTGAGTCAGCACCAGACTTACCCAGAGCTTCCTGTCGGTCATATGTATGTGTTAACCTCTTTCCCCGGGTTTTCTCCATCTCTACAGCATAAGGCGCTAGTCGATTCAGGCGCAGCTGGGAATTTCATAGATCGGGGGCTCGCGTTAAGGCTAGGGATTCCCCTTGTGTCGTTAGACCTACCTTTCCCGTGCACTCCTTAGATAGCCGACCATTAGGGTCAGGAATGGTCAGGGAGGCCACGGTACCACTGGACATGGTAACGCAGGGTAGTCATAAGGAGCAGATTAGTCTGTTCCTTATCGACTCACCTGCGTTTCCAGTGGTGTTGGGAATTCCCTGGCTAGCTCAGCACAACCCGGTGATTTCCTGGCGACAGGGGGCTCTTAAGGGGTGGTCAGAGTAGGTGTATAGGAGTTGCCATTGGTGCGACTACGGTGGAGAGTCCAGACCAGGTTTCCACCGTGCGCATTCCCTCTGAATATGCCGATTTGGCTATCGCCTTCAGTAAAAAGAAGGCGACCCAATTACCACCCCATCGTAGAGGGGACTGCGCGATAAACCTCCTGGAGAACGCTGCACTTCCTAGGAGTCACGTGTATCCTTTGTCCCAGGAGGAGACAGTAGCTATGGAGACATATGTTACTGAATCACTGGGACAGGGATACATTCGGCCCTCCGCATCACCTGTCTCCTCGAGCTTCTTTTTTGGGAAGAAGAAAGATGGCGGTTTACGCCCGCGCATTGATTATCGAGGTCTAAATTCCATCACAGTGGGGTTTAGTTACCTACTACCTCTCATCGGTACGGCAGTGGAATCATTTCACGGGGCGCGCTTCTTCACAAAATTGGACCTGAGGAGTGCGTATAATCTGGTGCGTATCCGGGGAGGAGATGAGTGGAAAACCGCATTTAGTACTACATCTGGCCATTATGAGTACCGTGTCATGCCATATGGGTTGAAAAATGCTCCAGCTGTCTTTCAATCCTTCGTAGATGAGATTCTCCGAGACCTGCTCGGGCAGGGAGTGGTAGTGTACATCGATGACATCTTGATCTACTCTGCCACACGCGCGGCGCATGTGTCTCTGGTGCGTAAGGTACTTGGGCGACTGCTGGAGCATGACCTGTATTGCAAGGCGGAGAAATGTGAGTTCTTCAAACAGGCCGTTTCCTTCCTGAGTCATCGTATTTCCACCTCCGGGGTGGTGATGGAGGATGACCGCGTTACAGCCGTGCGTAATTGGCCGACTCCGACCACGGTGAAAGAGGTGCAGCGGTTTTTAGGGTTTGCCAATTACTACCGGAGGTTTATCCGGGGTTTTGGTCAGGTGGCTGCTCCCATTACCTCACTGCTGAAGGGAGGACCGGTGCGCTTGCGTTGGTCAGCAGAGGCGGACAGAGCTTTCAGTCATCTGAAGGAGCTGTTCACCAATGCGCCCGTGTTGGCGCATCCGGACCCCTCTTTAGCATTCATAGTGGAGGTGGACGCGTCCGAGGCGGGGGTCAGGGCCGTGCTGTCCCAGCGCTCGGGCATACCACCCAAGCTCCGCCCTTGTGCCTTCTTTTCGAGGAAGCTCGGTCCGGCGGAGCGAAACTATGACGTGGGGGACCGGGAGTTGTTAGCTGTAGTCAAGGCTCTGAAGGTGTGGAGACATTGGCTTGAGGGGGCGAAACACCCTTTTCTCATCTGGACTTACCATCGTTGTCTCGGTGGCCGCGGAGATCGTTTCTGATCGGGGCCCCCAATTCACGTCCAGAGTTTGGAGGGCGTTTATGGAGAGACTGGGGGTCTCGGTCAGCTTGACCTCGGGTTTTCACCCCGAGAGTAATGGGCAGGTGGAGCGCGTAAACCAGGATGTGGGCAGGTTTCTGCGGTCATATTGCCGGGACCGGCCTGGTCAGTGGGCGAGGTATGTTCCTTGGGCTGAGCTCGCTTAGAACTCCCTCCGCCACTCCTCAACGAACATGTCCCCGCTTGAGTGTGTGTTAGGGTACCAGCCGTTCCTGGCCCCATGGCATCAGAGCCAGACCGAGGCTCCTGCGGTAGAGGAATGGGTACAGCGCTCCAAGGACACCTGGAAAGCCGTCCAGGAATCGCTAAGGTTAGCGGGACAACGGCAGAAGAGGAGCGCTGACCAGCACCGCAGTGAGGCCCCCGTGTTCACACCGGGGGACAGGGTCTGGCTCTCGACCCGAAACCTGCCTCTCCGCCTGCCCTGTCGGAAGCTGGGGCCGCAGTGTGTGGGGCCGTTTAAARTCCTGAGGAGAATAAACGAGGTGTGTTATAGGTTACAACTTCCTAGGTATTACCRTATTAACCCCTCGTTTCATGTGTCTCTCCTCAGGCCGGTGGTGGCTGGTCCCCTGCAAGAAGGTGAGGTGCCTGAGGTCCCTCCGCCCCCTCTGGAGATCGAGGGGTCCCCGGCGTACACAGTACGTGGCATTCTGGACTCGAGACGCCGGGTGAGGGGCCTACAGTACCTCGTGGACTGGGAGGGGTACGGTCCGGAGGAGAGATGCTGGGTTCCGGTGGGGGACATTTTGGATCCTTCTCTACTGAGAGACTTCCACCGCCTCCACCCGGATCGCCCGGCACCTCGCCCTCCAGGTCGTCCTCGAGGCCGGTGGCGGCGCGCTGCCGGGAGCCGCGCGTCAGGAGGGGGGTACTGTCACGACTTCCGCCGAAGTTGGCTCCCCTGCCTGTTCGGGCGGTGCTCGGCGGTCGTCGTCACCGTCCTACTAGCCGCCACCGATCCCTTTTTCGTTTGTCTGTTTGTTTTGTCTTATTAGTTTCACCTGTGTTTCTGTTGTTTTCGTAAATGAGCTTCCCTATATTTAGTAGGTAGACCCGCCCTTGTTTTGTGCGGGATTGTCTTTATGTTACGTGTGTGTGTTTTAGGTAGAGGTGTATTATTTTTTCTATTTACTTGGTACCCTGTGTTTTTGGGTTATCAAGTTGTTCTCTGCGCCCTGGATGTTTCGGCTTATAATTTTTTGTGCATTAGTAAAAGGAATATTTTTTCCAAGTGGATCTCTCTCTGCGTCTGATTCCTTCACCCACCTAGTCCCGCGTGACAAGCGGTTGTGTATGAATTGCTGATAAGGTTAGATTGAGCTCAAGTCATAACATACAAGCACCTCATATAAGTACCCATGAAAACAGATTCCATGTGATAAGAATACAAATAAAAAAGTAGATAAGTGTCCACTGAGAGATTGGAACTCATCAGCATATTAGAAAGTGATTGGATAAACAAGTTCACCTATTTTAAAAATTACCCAGTTTACCTTGTAGGTGTCAGAGTAGTTGTTCGATCGAAGTTGGAGCTGTGAATGACAGTGTGATCCTAGCACCTGGGCTCCGTAGACTTACAGGTGTTTGCTGGGTCTTGTTAAAACAGAACATGCCTACGTGAGGAGGGATCCATGGAGATGGTAAACAGTAACCATACCAGGTGAGTTGAAGGGTCCGCACGCACGCACGCACGCACGCACGCACGCACGCACGCACACACACACACACACACACACACACATTCTACTGGCAGAGGTGTCATTCTAAGTAACATAGCTACACATGCTTTTAAAACGATCAATAAAATGCTCATAACCATTACAGGTAAAGTAATCTATTTTTCTGGCATCATGTTAGTGCTGAACCAATGACCATAACATATTGCAGAGGACCTACCTCCTACATTGGAAAACATGACATTGAATGGGCTGTTTAATTTAACCTGAGGTCTGGGGGAATGTCCATACATCTGGTCAATGTGGGCTGCTACAGTATATTGGATGTTATCTCTCTGAGGAGAGATCACTCTGCCAAAGACCAGTGGTTTTGTTTAGATAATGACATGGTCAGGGAACCATCCTTGTATGTTAGACCCACAACATACCTACAGAAGTGGTACATCACAAACTGTCTGGACACTAAAACAACTGGTTTCAGACCAACCTTATTACATTGAGTGCAATGTCTACTGTAGGCTACTGTCGTGTCTTTGGCATCATTAAAAGTGAAGACTGTTATTTTATAAAATAAATTCTCTGTAATTATATTTCTGTGATTAAACTAATCATGTGAATGTAATTAACTAGGAAGTCGGGGCACCAAGGAAAATCTTCAGATTACAAAGTTATAATTTTCCTAATATAACTCTTCAGATATTTTAATATCTGATCAATTAGTCTTCTAATTAATGAATTATTGTTTATCTCACGTTAGTCTCATTCCAAACGTCGTAAATTGTTGGTTATCTGCACGAACCCAGCCTTTACTATGAATCATCCATACACCAATTGGCTTAATCATTTATTTACTAACTAACTAAATAGAATGCATAAAATAGAATGCATCACAGAAATGCATAAACAAACAAACAGTAGATATGGTTACAAGGAAATGATAGAGGAGGTTCCCTAGTGGGCTAAGCCGATATGACGGCTTGGTGGACAAAGGGAAGTGGGTGTGGACTGACAACATGCGGGAAAGACAAAAGGAATCACTATACAGTTGTTAATTATATTAATTGAAATGCTAATCCTTTGCACATGAACGCTCACTCATTCAGGAATAATTGCAATCAATATATATTTACGCCCAGTGTGTCGTCGTGATTTCTGTTGGAACTCGGTCCTTCTGCGGAGAGTCAGTTCATCAGCATCTCTCTCAGCGTCGCTTCCCTGAAGATCAAAGTCTTCGTGGTTAGAATGGATACTTCAGAGTACCATTCAGAAATGTTCTCATAGATTAGATGTTTCGGCGGTTGTCTGTATTCGCATCCCAGGTTGACATAATTTCTAGCTACAGACTAGTAATTAGTATCTAAGATTAGCTCTTATTCTGTTGGGATTGATAGTCTCAGAGTTTAACCATTTCCACCCGTGTAGCCAATACTCCACGTGGTATCGTTAGGAATTCAACAACCATTGCACCCTTAGCTTACGCTTTCCTCAGGAGGGTTTTTTATTCGTAACACTAGGAAAGGGCGGTTCATGATGCCAGATCATGTCTGTGCTCACGGGGCGGGCCAATGACTTAGTTAAACTTTAAAGGGAATACAATTCTCTCACATTAAAGGTTTAACATCACATTACATCATTTCACAAATAGTTTCATCTTTACTCATTCATTTTATACAAGAATTAGATGCAAACCTCATGATTTAGAAATGTACACATTCAGAGATATAGTTATGTGTGTTTCCTGTCCTCTCTGAGGTCACCAAATGAAACACACTCATCATACCTGTCCCAAGCTAGGGGGCAGTATTTGGATGTTTGGATAAATAACGTTCCCAAAGTAAACTGCCTATTTCTCAGGCCCAGATGCTAGAATATGCATATAATTGGCAGATTAGGATAGAATACAATCTAAAGTTTCCAAACCTGTCAAAATATTGTCTGTGAGTATAACAGAACTGATATTGCAGGCGAAAACCTGAGGAAAATCCAACCAGGAAGTGCTGTTTTTCTGAAACTACTCTGTTCCATTGCCTGCCTATCCTCCATTTAAAGGGATATCAACCAGATTCCTTTTCCTATGGCTTCCACAGGGTGTGAACAGTCTTTAGACATAGTTTCAAGCTTTTACTCTGAAAAATGAGCGAGAATGATCACATCGCGTCAGTGGACTGCAAGATGTCTTTAGATTTGTTCATGCGCCACTGGTAGCTCAACATTTTCTTTCTCTCTTATATTGAAAAGTTTACCGTCCGGTTGAAATATTATTGATTATTTATGTTATAAACAACCCGAGGATTGATTATAAAAAACGTTTGACATGTTTCTACAAACTTTACGGATACTATTTGGAATTTTCATCTGCCCGTCGTGACCTGCACGAGCCTGTGGATTACTCAACAAAACGCGCCAACCAAATGGAAGTTTTTGGATATACAAAGAATCTTTATTGAACAAAAAACATTTATTGTGTAACTGGGAGTCTCGTGAGTGCAAACATCCAAAGATCAAAGGTAAGCGATACATTTTATTGCTTTTCTGACTTTCGTGACCAAGCTACTTTGCTGCTAGCTGATTGTAATGTTTTGTCTACTGATCGATGTCCTCACACAAACGCTTGGTTTGCTTTCGCTGTAAAGGTTTTTTTTCTAAATCTAACACGCCAGGTGGATTAACAACAAGCTAAGCTGTGTTTTGGTATATTGCACTTGTGATTTCATGAAAATGTAATATTTTTAGTAATTTCATTTAAATTTGGCGCGCTGCAATTCAGCGGATGTTGACGAAAATGATCCCGCTAAAGGGATCGGTGCGCCAAGAGGTTTTAAGTGTCCACGGACCATTCCCACAAGTGGACATTTTGTTTCAAATTCCCATTTTGGGGATTTAGGAGTTTGCCATGTGAAATCCTTCTGTCACGATCGTGTGGAGGAGAGACGGACCAAAACGCAGCATGAGGAAAATAAGCCATCTTCTTTTTATTATTGAAGAAGGTAAAACGAAACAAAAACACTTACAAACTACCAAAACAACAAACGATCGTGAAGCTAAATAACGTAGTGCACACACATCACACACACCCACACCACACACACACACACACACACACACAAAACACAACACACACACACAACACACACACACACACACCAACACACACACACACACACACACACAAGCCTATGGCTACCTTAAATATGGCTCCCAATCAGAGACAACAGAAACCAGCTGTCTCTAATTGGGAACCCATTCAGGCAACCATAGACTTTCTAGACAACTACACACAACATAGACACAGCTAGACAACTTACTAAACTAAAGCCAACTACTCTAAATAACCCCCTAAACCTTACAATCACCCTGGACACGAAAAACCCACATAAATACCCATGTCACACCCTGACCTAACTAAAATAATAAAGAAAACAAGAATACTAAGGCCAGGGCGTGAATAGCCCCCCCTTAAGGTGCGAACTCCGGGCGCACCAGCACAAAGTCTAGGGGAGGGCCTGGGTGGGCATCTGACCACGGTGGTGGCTCAGGCTCAGGGCGAGGTCCCACCCCACCATAGTCAATCCCAGCTTCTGTAGCCTCCCCACAATGACCACCTCCAAATAACCCTACCTAAATTAAGGGGCATCTCCAGGATAAGGAGCAGCACCGGAATGAGGGGCAACACCGGAATGAGGGGCAAACAGCGATGAGGGGCAACACAGATGAGGGCAACACAGAATGACTGGCGGATCCTGGCTGGCTGGCTCTGGACGCTCTTGGCTGGTTGACGGCTCTGGACGGTCATGGCTGGCTGACGGTCTGGACGGTCATGGCTCGCTGACGGCTCTGGACGGTCATGGCTCGCTGAGGCTCTGGACGGTCATGGCTCGCTGACGGCTCTGGACGGTCATGGCTCGCTGACGGCTCTGGACGGTCATGGCTCGCTGACGGCTCTGGACGGTCATGGCTCGCTGACGGCTCTGGACGGTCATGGCTGGCGGAAGGCTCTGGCTGATCCGGTCTGGCGGAGGCTCTGGTGATCCGGTCTGGCGGAAGGCTCTGCTGATCCGGTTGGCGGAAGCTCTGGCTGATCGGTCTGGCCGAAGGCTCTGGCTGATCCGGTCTGGCCGAAGCTCGGCTGATCCGGTCTGGCCGAAGGCTCTGGCTGATCCGGTCTGGCCGAAGGCTCTGGCTGATCGGTCTGGCGAAGGTCTGGCTGATCGGTCTGGCGAAGGCTCTGGCTGATCCGGTCTGGCGGAAGGCTCTGGCTGATCCGGTCTGGCGGAAGGCTCTAGCGGCTCCTGTCTGGCGGACGGCTCTAGCGGCTCCTGTCTGGCGGACGGCTCTAGCGGCTCCTGTCTGGCGGACGGCTCTGTAGGCTCATGGCAGACGGGCGGCTTTGCAGGCTCATGGCAGACGGGCGGCTTTGCAGGCTCATGGCAGACGGACAGTTCAGCCGGCGTATGGCAGACGGGCAGTTCAGGCGCTGGGGGGCAGACGGGCAGTTCAGGCGCCGCTGGGCAGACAGGCAGTTCAGGGGCCGCTGGGCAGACGGGCAGTTCAGGGCGCGCTGGGCAGACGGGCAGTTCAGGCGCCGCTGGGCAGACGGGCAGTTCAGGCGCGTGGGCAGACGGCAGACTCTGGCCGGCTGAGACGCACTATAGGCCTGGTGCGTGGTACCGGACAAGGAGGTACCGGGCTAAGGACACGCACCTTCAGGCTAGTGCGGGGAACAACAACAGGGCACACTGGACTCTCGTGGCGCACTCTAGGCTTGGTGCCGCAACTGGAGGCACTGGGCTGGAGACACGCACCATAGGGAGAGTGCGTGGGAGGAACAGGGCTCTGGAGATGCACTGGAGCCTGGTGCGTGGTGTAGGCACTGGTGGTACTGAGCTGGGGTGGGAAGGTGGCGCCGGATATACCGGACCGTGAAGGAGGACACGTGCTCTTGAGCACCGAGCCTCAACCTCACCAGGTTGAATGGTCCCCGTACCCTGCCAGTGCGGCGAGGTGGAATAGCCCGCACTGGGCTATGCAGGCGAACCGGGGACACCACCTGTAAGGCTGGTGCCATGTACGCCGGCCCGAGGAGACGTACTGGAGACCAGATACGTTGGGCCGGCTTCATGGCACTCGGCTCGATGCCCAACCTAGCCCTCCCAGTGCGGCAAGGTGGAATAGCCCGCACTGGGCTAAGCAGGCGTACTGGGGACACCGTGCGCTTTACCGCATAACACGGTGTCTGACCAGTACGACGCCCTCTTACTCCACGGCAAGCCCGGGAGTTGGCTCAGGTATCCAACCCGGCTTCGCCACACTCCCCTTTAGCCCCCCCCAAGAAATTTTTGGGTGTTACTCACGGGCTTCCAGCCACTCTGCCTTGCCTTTGCCTCATAAAACCGCCTCTCCGCTTTCGCTGCCTCCAGCTCCGCTTTGGGACGGCGATATTCCCCTGGCTGGACCAAAACGCAGCATGAGGAAAATAAGCCATCTTCTTTTTTATTATTGAAGAGCAAAAACGAAACAAAAACACTTACAAACTACCAACAACAAACGATCGTGAAGCTAAATAACGTAGTGCACACACACACACACACCACACACACACACACCACACACACACACACACACCACACACACACAACACACACACACACACACACACACACCACACACACCACACACACACACACACACACACACAAACACCACACACAACACGCGCGCTACAAACGTTGTACATAGACATTCCCCACACAAACTAAAGCCTATGGCTACCTTAAATATGGCTCCCAATCAGAGACAACAGAAACCAGCTGTCTCTAATTGGGAACCCATTCAGGCAACCATAGACTTTCCTAGACAACTACACACAACATAGACACAGCTAGACAACTATACTAAACATAAAGCCAACTACTCTAAATAAACCCGCTAAACCTTACAATCACCCTGGACACTACAAAACCCACATAAATACCCATGTCACACCCTGACCTAATAATAATAAAGAAAACAAGAATACTAGGCCAGGGCGTGGACGAACCTTCGTTCTCTCTGTGTCTCTCTGCATGGCCAGGGGGAGAGAGTCTCCGCCAGGAATTCATGGCCTGAGATAAGAGAACCTGGGTGTAGGAGAGAGTGTGAGAGAGAGAGAGAGAGAGAGAGAGAGAGGGGGATGCCACGATCTACACCCAGAAAGGGCCACGTCATGACACTACCTACCAAGAATAATTTCCCTGTGAGCATGAAATCTGTCATGTCATTTCCAGGAACAGCTCTGTTGAAACACAAGGTATTCTGGCATGGCCCTGTCAGATCCTTCTGCTTGGTAGAATGATGACTTTCTCTCTCCCTCTTTCTCTCCTCACTTCTATGCTACTGTAGAAACTCTCTTGCTTTTAATACAGTCCCCTGGATCTGTTGACAACTAACAGCTAAAAGAATCCGCAAGCTCCCTACAATACACCTGAGATTTGGTGTATTGTAGGCTTGAACAAACTAGCTGGAGCCTCAGCACACAACTTATTTGAATGCATTTTCATGGCGCCCCATGGTCATAGCATTGGCTTTGTATTCCCAAGTCCCTTTCATGTATGGTTACTAAGCTACAGTATGACAGACAGTCAACAGCACATGGTCACAGTACTGCATATCTTAGAAAAACCTACCAACCAGTAATTACACCTGGAGGACCAGGTGAGTGTCTAGAGCAGACCCCCATAGACAAACAAAGATGGGGGGAGGGTTCACTGAAACATATGCACAGCGTAAATCTGTTCTTTATGGTATGGCGGGGAAAGTGCAATAATGTTAAAGTGACCATCATGAAAGCAATGACCACTTTATGGCAGAGGCATGTCTTCTCTCTTGTCTATTCATAGCAAGATCATAGCTATTATTACTTATATTATTATGTGTTATTACGTTTCTATTATTTCTCTATTTTCTTTCTCTTTGCATTGTTAGGAAGGATCATGAGTAAACATTTCACCGTTGGTCTATACCTATTGTTTACTAAGCATGTGACAAATAACGTATGATTTGATATTAGACTTCATAGTGTGATACATCAAGGTTTGTGTATGAAAATTATGTATTAGCATAAGATGTGCTCATAGACAAGGATGGGCTGTGTCAGTCACTTTATTTCCTCTGATTCTATTATCTCATCTCATACATAATTCAGACATTTCATATCGCAGCATTAAAACTATTTCACATATTATGCAGACATGACACACATATAAATATAAACATTTGCTGGGTGAAATGGTTTGCCTGGACCATCTAATAAAGAGGTATGTTTTCTTTAGGGCATATAACTGTATTACAATAATTTATGATTTAAGCCAATGTACATTCAAAGGAATAATACAAACTATCACAACTTAAGCAAATTAAACAAACACATGTATATAATTTTTTATTATAATACTTTTAAAGTAATTTAAAACTACAAAAGATTTAAACAATGTGGCAAATGTGGAATAAGATATATAAATTGTTACATAAATATACTGCATATTGTTAACATAATCAGTTCATTTTAAAAACCTGAAAATACATGTGGAATCTGGATCGTCAAATATTAACAGTCAGACTATAGAATCAATCTCTTCTGACTGGAAGATTTGGACAATAAAACATTTAACATTAACATTGAACATTTTCATTTCATTAAATATAAACGAATAAGATTTTTTTTTAACTCATTTTGAATGGCTATCAGATACAACGGTGTGGAATTCCTATTTAGCTGAAGGTTAGATGGAAACATGACGAAGTATAGGTGCACCGTCATGAAAATATCCTGCTGATATTCTCAAGGTATCATTTATAAAAAGGCTAATATGGCAAGTATGGCTTTGTCCTCAAAATCTGTCCCCCAATTATTATTGTTTTTCTTATTTTTGTCATTCATTTTCTATAAAAGTCTATCAAAAATCTCATGGAAGGCATAGGTCGCATGAGATAAAGCAAACACCTTCAAACAGAAGGTAACGTGATTGTGAAAACACCCATATGAACACTGGAATGACAACATATCCATAACATCATATGGTAATAGAGAATTATGGAAATAAATCTGGATAGACTGTTGAAAGGAAATAACATAAAGGATGAGAAACAAGTGGAAGTTGTTTGAGTGGAGGTACAGTACAGTAAGCAGTTCCTACAGGCAGCATTTGGACAACTAAGACGTTTAAGGCATCAACTCTCTCAGTTGAGTCCTCAACTTTAAAAGGACAGCTATATCTTTAACCTACTCTCTCCCATTCTTCTCTGGCCCACCTCAGGGTTGTTCCTCTGTGGTAGTATCACCTGGCTGAGTCTGCGTCCGCAGCAGCTGCCTGTGATAGCCTCGGCAGCACCAGATCAGTCTGTCTTGCTATGCTTCACTACACCGCCTTTGTGCCAAAGCCGTGCAGGGCTGTCTCTCCCATTTGCAAGGGCACCTGACTAATGTACCATCCTACTGCTCACTGCTGGTGACTGCGTGTGCTGCTTTAGACCAGGTAACGGTCATTACAAGAACTAAAGCACAGGTAGGAACATAGCACTTACTACACTGCTCCATAAACACTCAGCCACTGAACTAGCTTGGATAGTGACACCACAGAGCATAGGTAAAACAGGGCTGAAGGATGCAGAGACTGTAATACAGCTAAGAGTGTAAGAGAGAAAGTACATACAGTGTGTACACATTCATACACATACCCAAAACTGACAGTCTTCTTCTGCCTCATTAGACAAAGAAGAGCCAGGCCGTAACACTGCCATAATATGAGAGAAAAAACACTGCCAGAAACACAAAGCAGCTACAGTACACTGGACTGAATATGATGATACATATTTCTAAGGCACATTTTTATGTTCTAGTGCCCTCAATCTCAACTCTGGACCTCGAAGCCAGTTCCACTGCGTTTTTTCATTGGTCCCCTCTAATCAGGGACTGATTTAAACCTGGGACACCAGGTGTGTGCAATTAGTTATCAGGTAGAACAGAAAAGCAGCAGGCTCCGGACCTCGTAGGGTCAGAGTTGAATACCCCTGTTCTAGTGTATGGTGAAGGGATGTGGATAGATACACAGTAAATATAGTACACTGTGTTGTTTGTTGGAGAGAAAAAAACACAATTCTTAAATGATCTTACAATGTAAAAATACATTTTGAGTATATCGTATAATAAATAAGTCATTTACCATGTAATGTACAGTACTTACACCTGTTCTATTGACATATTTACACATTGGAGGGAATAGAGGTCATTTGGAGGATGGAACCCTCGTTACTTTAGCACCACTGAGAGGTTGGATATCTTGGCTTGAAGAGCAGCCGAAGAGAGCTGTGAAGAGAGGGAGGGATGCCAATACAGAGGGATGCCAAAACCACATACACTTAGAAAAAAAGGTGCTATCTAGAACCAAAAAGGGTTCTTAGGCTGTCCCCATAGGATAACCTTTTGAAGAACCTTATTTGTTTCCAGGTAGAACCCTTTTGGTTCCAGGTAGAACCATTTGGGTTCCATGTAGAACCCTTTCCACAGAGGGAGCCCAAAGGGTTATTACCTGGAACCAAAGAACGGTTTTACTTGTAGCCCAAAAGGGTTCTCCTATGGTGTGAGCCGGTAAAAACCTTTTGGAAACCTTTTTTCTAAGAGTGTACTATGGATACAAACACAATACAGGTGACATGTTTCATGTTTAGGAGAGAAATAGTGGTACATATAATAATAGATTGGAGCGATAAAACACTATATATTTCTAAGAATAGTTAGTAATATGCACACGGTTAAACGGTCAATTTAGGCCACTGTGATGAGCAGGCCAGACCCAGAAGACGGAGTGCATTTCCCACAGTAACCCCGACACATTAATGTTACTCTGCTTCCATCATGTGGA